>NC_091303.1:53644752-53649554 GCF_038502225.1 Cherax quadricarinatus | reverse complement strand
GGATGATCTTCCAGTTTTACTCCCTAAAAATCGAGATACAAATCATAAACCAAATGATTTTTATTGTTTTTTCTACTCTTCCAATGATTTTTTTCTGGTAGTAATTATCAGCATAATTACCAATTTCATTATTAACAGATCATGTTAATTATTAATTTATATGATAGTTTATATAAGCTAAATAAAAAAAAACATAATATTTTTAAATATTACTCAAAAATTGTATTTTTTCAAGCGAAATTTGTCAAAGTATATTTTAATAGACCATAAAAATGTCACCACTGTGAAAATTATATGACTCTTAATATACTTATTTTTTTTCATTATTAACACACAGGCCGTTTCCCACCAAGGTAGTGTGACCCGAAAAAAAAAATCATCATCCACTCCATCATTATTATTATTATTATTATTATTATTATTATTATTATTATTATTATTATTATACGTAGTAGTAGTAGTAGTGTAATCATTATTATACTTATATTTTATAATAATTTCTATTATTTCTAAGATTATTTTCAAATTAAAAAGAAAACTTGATAATTGGTTTTTCTTTGCACATTTCGGAAGCCTAGAGAACATGTCGACCACTTCCGGAAAAGAAGAGGAACATCCCTCTTCACAGAGTATTTATTGTTAGTGTCCCAAGATGTTTAGTTTACGTACTCTAAATTGTTCACGCAGTGACCGGATGTGGCGCCACATTATCTATATCTAATCACGTGATTCACTTAAAGCTCTTGGAGTTTATCTGGAGAGGGTTTCGGGTGTCAACGCCCCCACGGCCCGGTCTGAGACCAGGCCTCATGGTGGATCAGGGTTTGATGAACCAGGCTCTTACTGCTGACGCGAGTTGGTGAGTAGGCAGAGGAGTCCGTCACATCAGGAGAAATCATTGTATGCAATATATACAGTGTGCAACAAAGTCATTCAGTTGATGCAGAGATGTGCAATGTGTATCTAAGGAAGTTACGTAACAGGTAGCAAAAAGGCACAATCAAGTGACTAGAACAATACACAAATAACCCGTACATAGGAGAGGGAAGCTTACGACGACGTTTCGGTCCGACTTGGATCATTTGCAGTCACACTAACTTTCCCATTACCTCTTTTGTCCTGTCCCTGTCTGCTAACCTATATATACTGCCTCCCTATCTCCTTTCTGTCAGTGTGGCTTTGTAAATGGTTCAGGTCGGACTGAAACGTCATCGTAAGCTCCCCTTTCCTATGTGCATGTTATTTGTGTATTACATCACAAGGTTTGCCTCCATATGTTGTGGGCGTACAACTACACAACAGCTTGGATGATTGCCCAAAGCAATACACCAACAATTACCTGCGCCTAAAAAAAAGCGGCTGGAAGCAAAGAGAATATGGCATGGAACTGATTCTGTCATTAGATTCAATCCCAGAAAGCTGCCACTGAGTCATCTGTCGTCCACGTCAAAAGGAATACAAGTCTCACGTCTGTAAACGCCGCAGACCTGGTACATGCAAGCATAAAACCAGTCATCAGAATAGTGATCATTATCAATATACTTCTCGGTTTAGATATCACAGTTAATAAATATTGGTTTATCGGTTAAGTGCCACAGTGCAGTGATTTTTTTTAAGTCATTTCCACTTAGTATTATTCAAATATTTAACCGTGTTAAATATGGGAATTTCAAGTTAATAAAGGTTTCGTGGTTCTTTCATTCTCTTTCCAGTTTCTAATTTTCCGCAGTCTCGATCGTGATATACACAATATCATCTTGCCATCATTAGAAAGGCTGTCTCAAGACACTTTTCGTGAGCCAGTTGCGACCAGAATGCTAATTTGACCACACATTTTTAGTCCCTGGAATACTTCCCAAAATCTGAAAACCTTTCATTTTTCCAGTTCTTCCATTCCTCCTATACCCTTAATGACTGATAAAATCTCATGTTTCTATCATTTCCTTCTTTCTAACATAAGTCTTCTAAAGTCAAAAGGTTATCACTCACCTTCCTTTTGATTCCACTCATGGTGGTACGAGAGACAGCCAAGTTCCTTTACTGTCTCACGTACCATCTCTGTTTCCAAGTCTCCTTGGAGATTCTTTAGGAAATTTTCTACATTATTCCTTCCAGATTCCTCTGTTTCTGCTTTTTCTTTCCCTTACTCTCATTTTCTTCATATAATTTATCTTTTTCATTGTTTATAATCTCTGAACAAATACTTCAGTCATGGCTTTCCTTTTCTCTTATTCCATACTGTCCTTATGATTTTTATACACATTTCTGCAGTTTCCTCATGAAGAGTATTGACTTCTCTATCTCTCAAGTAATTTGCTATTTATTGAGACTAGCTATTATCATATCTAAATATTGCATTTACCTTCTTCTCTCCCCGCAGGGGATGCCAAGATTGCATTTTATTCGGCTTATGTCACACACCCATATAGACATACTCTCCCGAGCAGCGGACCAGATACTAAGGATATGAGCGGGGGCCCCTTATGTTAGCATCTTGGTTCAAGCAGCCAATCACAAGGAAGCCCACCAAAGATATAAAGCGATGTGGTACACTCGCGAAACAACTTTGGCAGACTTACCTGCAAGTCTAGTAAAAGACGGTTCTTACCGTGTCTCTTGCTAGCAAAATTGCCTTTCTGTACATATTCTCTGCAAATATAGTATGTATTAATGCTTACTGTTTGGTGAAAGAAATATAAGTATTTACTCTCTGCTGCCTTTTGCTCGTTCCTACCTTGGTTACCGTGCCACAACCAGGTGTGCAGGCCATTAGACTAACCTGTGTTCGTAATACCCCTCTTTCTCTCGACTTTGAATGTTCTTTGCATTTACCTCTAAGTTACAAGCAGTTATGTGAAATGGTTCTATTTGTGATTTCACCCTAAACAGGTGATGGTGAGACTATTAGTAATACCAGGTGTGTGTGTATGTTTAATCATACTTAAACATACGTACTCTTGAAATGTTTGCCTTTTTGGTGAAGAAAATCGTTTATTCTTATTAATATATTTAAAGTCTCCCACTGTACAAAACATTACATGAAAATTAAAAGTAACAAATAGCTGAAGGATAAGTATGAAAATCTGGTGGGGTCAGCCAAACAGGCAGTTAGGTAAGGAGATTCTGTAACTCAGAGCTAAGCCTTGGCCTCAGGTTAGGTTAGGTTAGGTGTTATGATAAATCCTTTAGAAAACTGAGGAAACATTTCGCCATTCAGTGGCTTCATCAGTCCAATACAAAGAAGAAAGGTGTAAGCAGAAGAGGAGGTAATCAGTCCCTCAGCCTGGATAACCTCAAACTCCTCCTCTCATTACTCCGTTCTTTTTTGTATTGGACTGATGAAGCCACTGTGTGGCGAAACGTTTCCTCAATAAAGATTCCCATATGTTGCATAGGTGTCTCATTGAGGAGTGTGTTAAATGAGGTAAAATGTAACAACCATTAGGAGTGAGCTACGTATATGTTGAAGAACAGACTGATAAAATGAGAAGTGGGGAGAAAGAGAAAAATCCTAAATATAATAAAACTGTGTAAAGCAAAAATAGAAAGCAGAAGAAAGTGAACAGAAGAGACTTGACAAGGGATTTTGTAAATCTAAGGTATATTACATCCTCATTTAGCATACTGTTTAGTGTGTTCAAAACAATGTCGTAATGATCAAGCCATTGCGAGACGCTAGAGAATCCAACACTAAAGTCCTGGGTTGTGTAAATTTTATGAATCCATGTGTTAAGACCTGGGTGCCGTAGATAAACAGTGTTGTTCTGATTGAGTTTGTTAGACGATGTTTGTGACTAGAATCTGCCCCAGGGAACATGGACCTCCTGTGCTCTGTACAGGGAACGTGGACCTCCAAGCTGTCGGTACAGGGAACGTGGACCTCCAAGCTGTCGGTACAGGGAACGTGGACCTCCAAGCTGTCGGTACAGGGAACGTGAACCTCCAAGCTGTCGGTACAGGGAACATGGACCTCCAAGCTGTCGGTACAGGGAACGTGGACCTCCAAGCTGTCGGTACAGGGAACGTGGACCTCCAAGCTGTCGGTACAGGGAACGTGGACCTCCAAGCTGTCGGTACAGGGAACGTGGACCTCCAAGCTGTCGGTACAGGGAACGTGGACCTCCAAGCTGTCGGTACAGGGAACGTGGACCTCCAAGCTGTCGGTACAGGGAACGTGGACCCCCTGTGCTCGGTACAGGGAACGTGGACCTCCAAGCGGTCGGTACAGGGAACGTGGACCCCCTGTGCTCGGTACAGGGAACGTGGACCTCCAAGCGGTCGGTACAGGGACCTTGGACCTCCAAGCTGTCGGTACAGGGAACGTGGACCTCCAAGCGGTCGGTACAGGGACCTTGGACCTCCAGTGGCTTCAAAGTCAAGTGAATTGGTCAGGAATATGTCGTGTGCCTGTTTAACAGGTTTGAATACCGAGCCGAGTGTTGTCCCAAGCGTTTCGCAATTTTTTGGGGGTCATCAATGAAAGTGCCTCTTCCTTAAGAGAAACCAATACTAATGGTTGCATTTGCCTTTGGTTTTGCATAGACAAAAAAGTGTTTCGGGCTACTTTCAATTTCGCTGATGACTTTTTTGCGCTGTCTCTTCTGAGCTCCGGACGTTAGTGGTGATTGACTTGGTAGTATCAGTAGTGTAAAACATATACTGAGAGTGGAAATAGTGGACATAATGTCGATAATGTTAGCAACACTGATGCTGTTGGTAGTTAAATGGTCGAGCCTCAGCTCCTGGCCCCGCCAGGAGTTGTGTGTGTGGAATCTCCCTCCACTACCTCTTCGTCGAGATTG
>NC_091303.1:53472252-53634752 GCF_038502225.1 Cherax quadricarinatus | reverse complement strand
TTATTGTGACCAGGTTTTTTGCTCTGTATAGATCTTTATCCTCTGGGTAAAGGATCATGTTGCTGCAATGCCTTACAATGTGTATATAAAGGAATGCTGCAGTCAGCATGAAAGGCACAGCTGCAGAACACAACAATCTGACAACGTTTTGCTCTGTCTGTGTTGGTCTACACAGAGCGAAAAATGAAAACTTCCCTGCACCTGTCTTTTCTACCAGTCTGTCGGCGGTGATTATTTAGTACTGGTATCTGAATGCATTTTTTTTACAATGCTGTTCCACTTATAAATCAGAAGGGAATGGCAACACTACGGAGCAATATTGAGGAATTTTATGCAGGTAATTCAACTGCTTCGCAGTACCTTTGGTCTAATATATATATTTGTTCAGATTTTTTCAAGTAAATGTAATCACTCATTGATTTTAAAAGAACTATAGTTCGTGGGAAAGTATAACATTTAAAGAGACAATCAAGACTGACGAGATCTGGAACTACTAAAGTGGAACCAATGTAAGAGTGAGGAAAATATGATCGATGTAAATAGCTACATCAAGGTTCCCTTATGCTAGAAATTAACGTAATACAAAGCTCTTTCACCAAGCATCGCTCTTGTTATCACTTAGAAGACTCATTGGTGTCAATCGAAGAATAAGTCACAATATAATACGAAGAACAAGCCACAACTAACTCGACTAACGATCCCTACCCGACTAACGATCCCTACCCGACTAACGATCCCTAAACGACTGCCACCCAAGACAGCAGCTGTCGCCTCAGTCTGGATCGACTGTTATCATTACCCAAGATAACGTTGGGTATCGTTTTGTCGTAGCGAACAAAGCATAGCGAGAGCTAAACCGGGAGTTTCAGGCCAGCCCATTTCTTGAAAAAGTTACATCGTTTGTTAAGATGTTTCCTAAGCCCTGGAAATAAGTCACTCTGTCTGACTTTTTTGGGTTATCCTAGGTTCTCTACACATATGCTGCTATGTATGATAATTCTATGTAACTGTATTTGTGTATACCTGAATAAACTTACTTACTTACTTACTTACTTACCTGGCTAAAAGAGAGAGAGAGAGAGAGAGAGAGAGAGAGACAGACTACTTAATTTTTTTTTCACTCTTTAGAGGATGATTCTGGTGTGTAAATAATGGTGAAGCCATTTCAAATGATTTAGGTTATTGTCAAATCCCTGAGTCTGATGTTTTGCAAAGTGTGGAAGTGAGGCGGATAACGACAGAAGAAAAATAGGATTCGTGTCTATGATGGACGGGAAATAAAAGTTTTGAAAGGAAGGAATGAGGGAAGAGGAAAGGGATGGGGAGGAGGTGAGATAGGAGACACCGCAGGAACGACAGAATGGTGAAACAAAAACAAGAAAGGAACACGGGAAAGACAGTTGTGGTGTGATGATGAAGGAAAGAAAGAAATTTTGGATCATTTGTGACGCAAAAACCAAAAAGTGTGGAGAGAATATTAGCTCTAGTAGAGAGAGAAAGAGAGAGACAGAGTGGAAGAGTATTTTATTATAAAAAAAAAAGATATCACATTATCAATTAGCTGTTAATCTATTCTATATGATAATTTATATGAATATTTTACATGTATATACACTCATACCGGGCATCAACCTCTCCATCGTTAAAATCATCCTGTTGGGTATGCATTTTCCTGCTCTGATAGGCAGGAAAACACATACCCAGAGAGGTGAAATCACTGGTATCAGCTGGCATTATCATCTGTTCTGCTCAGAAAGTTATGTGTATAGATAACACAAAACATTCACTGGCACTGTGACTGCCAGAATCAGGTCGACATTTCGTCTGTTGTGGCAGACGCATTTAACAATAGGTAAACTTACCATCCCTGCTAGTTCTACATGTAACCTCTGTGAAACTAAGGTGGTACAAAACCCTTATCATTACATAGTTGAGTTTTCAGCTGTCAGTGGCATTTGGTCAAGTGGAATAGTATACATGGATCTTAGTAACTATTTTCTCTACTCTGAGGTGCTTGAGGGTATTTAATAGTCCGGAATGTGTAAGTGCTCATTAGCAGTCTGGTGACGCCTCGGTTATAGGCAAAAGCCTATTGAGCATGTTGATAATTCAGTGTGTATTGTATTTATGCATATGTTTGTATATGGATAGATGTACATATATACTTACATGTGTATGCGTATGTATTTATGTGTTCATGTCTTTGTAAGTATAAGTGTACCTAAAATAGATAAAAAAAAAAGTACAAAGGTTTGTCTTCTATTTTTGTTTTCGTTAAAAATAATGGAGTACAAAGACAAGGGGATCTGAAGCTGACATCGATACATTAAGAGAATCGTAAAAGAATCACTAAGAATCAGTACGTAAAGGGACATAAAAATGGAACAATAATGCAAGTTATGAATAACTGAATCTTAAGAAGTGATAAAAAGAACTATTTAAGGGTAAAGTAAACAAAGCCACTGAGAAGCCAGCCAGTAGTCGAGGGCTTCATATGTAGTGTTAAATGCTGAACAATTCCCAAACAGACGAAATATTTACAAACTTGATCTCTAATCCCACCACAGGACTCGAACCTGCAAACTCTGCATCAGAGTACACAGTACTTTATCCACAACGCCAGACTTCAGATAACTATGAGCTCCTGGCCGGAACACCAGGTTATATGCAGTCAACATTTGATGGATTTCATGAAATAAATCTGACAACAAACCTGGTGCCCCGGGGTATCGGGAAACATCGTCTAGCTTCTGCTAGGCGCCCATACCTATCTGGGACTGGCATTGTGGGTAAAGTACTGTGTACTCTGATGCAGAGTTTGCAGGTTCGAGTCCTGCTGTGGACGTAGAGATAATGTTTGTAAATATTTTTAAATATAAATATGACAGAAGCCGGTGGAACAGAGACCAGTCAAATCAAGGTTAAGGAGGAGAGCCCAAGAGCTGCAATTCAGACCCCACAAATACAAACAGGTGGATACATTTATAAAAGTACACACACAAACAATTAGGTCCAAACTCATCCGAAAACTCTCAGCTAAGCAAATTTGCTCAGTAAATAAAAGCTTCCAACACGGCAATATACAATGATGAAAATACAACAACAATTACCGTTGTGCTGGCACGGTAACAGAGCCTGGCACGGTAACAGAGCCTGGAACGGTAACAGAACCTGACACGGTAACAGAGCCTTGCACGGTAACAGAGCCTGGCACGGTAACAGAACCTGGCACGGTAACAGAACCTGGCACGGTAACAGAACCTGGCATTGTAACAGAACCTGGTACGGTAACAGAACCTGGCACGGTAACAGAACCTGGCACGGTGACGGTAACAGAGCCTGGCATGGTAACAGAACCTGGCACGGTGACGGTAACAGAGCCTGGCACGGTAACAGAACCTGGCACGGTAACAGAACCTGGCACGGTAACAGAGCCTGGCACGGTAACAGAACCTGGCACGGTAACAGAACCTGGCACGGTGACGGTAACAGAGCCTGGCATGGTAACAGAACCTGGCACAGTAACAGAACCTGGCACGGTAACAGAACCTGGTACAGTAACAGAACCTGGCATGGTAACAGTCTGGCACGGTAACAGTCTGGCACGGTAACAGAATCTGGCACGGTAACAGTCTGGTACGGTAACAGAACCAGGCACAGTAAGAGACCCTGGCACAGTAACAGAACCTGGCATAGTAACTGAACCTTTTACGGTGACGGTAACAGAGCCTGATATGTTAAGAGAACTTGGTACAGTGACGGTAACAGAACCTGGCACGGTAACAATAAGCACGGAACAGTAACATTCAGTCTGGCACAGTAACACTAAGTACAGAACAGTAACATTCAGTATGGTACAATAACACTATGTACGGAACAGTAACACTAAGCACAGAACAGTAACATTCAGTATGGTACAGTAACACTATGTACGGAACAGTAACACTAAGCCCGGGTCGTCCAACGTGGATCACTGGGTTGGTAGAACACTCAGCTCCAGTAGCAACACTGGGCATACTTCTCATCCCCCTGGTGCCCCTATTCACCTTGCAGTAAGTAGGTACCTGGATAGTCACTTCACTCGTGCTACCAGGGGCTGGTAGTGTACCATAGTTACTGCTAAACTCTGAAATAATTGATTTGCGTAATAAATGTTCCTTTATAGAAAATCGAGACTAGACTCAAGGATGAGTTGAAACAAATGGTAAAAAAATTTCCATATATTTAATGTTTAACCCGTAAACGGTCCAAGTAGATCTACGTTCACATGTGTAGTGCTAAAAAAGTATTTTCAAATATAATAAATGTAGAAAAACAAAAAGATTACCTTTACATACTTTCAAATTTGAAAAAACGTATATATACGTTTGGACCGTTTACGGGTTAAAGTATAATATGTCTCCTGAAAACGAATAGACAAAAAAAACAGAACTAAATAGACGGGATCACTATGACAGGCAGCCTCAGGAAAATAAGAATTGACATAATTGAAGACACGTAAGCGAGGATACAGTACACTAATGCGAAATTAAACATAATTCCGAATACAATGGACCATTTACCCATCCCGTCCTCTTAACCACAGACAACATGCCGCTGTAATAATGACAGATAAGTCACTGTTACTGAGTCTTGAACAAATGATATACGACAGTAATGTGAGCCGTGCGCTGTCGATGCCTGTTTGCGTAGCATAATATTTTACTGTTTATTTTATATTTGTAGTTTTTCTGTTGTAACCTAACCTAACTTAACCTAACCTAACCAAAACTAACCTAACATAACCTAACCAAAACTAACCTAACCTAACCTAACCAAAACTAACCTAACCTAACCTAACCAAAACTAACCTAACCTAACCTAACCTAACCTAACCAAAACTAACCTAACCTAACCTAACTTAACCTAACCTAACCAAAACTAACCTAACCTAACCTAACCAAACTTAACCTAACCTAACCAAAACTAACCTAACCTAACCTAACCTAACCTAACCTAACCAAACTTAACCTAACCTAACCAAAACTAACCTAACATAACCTAAACTAACCTAGCTTAACCTAACTTAACCTAACCTAACTTAACCAAACTTAACCAAACCTAACCGAACTTAACCTAACCTAACCAAACCTGACCTGACCTAACCTAACCAAACCTGACCTGACCTAACCTAACCAAACCTGACCTGACCTAACCTAACCAAACCTGACCTAACCTGACCTAACTTAACGTAACCTAACCAAACCTGACCTGATCTAATCTAACCTAACCAAACCGAACCAAACCTGACCTAACCTAACCCAACTTAACCTAACCTATCCTACTTTATCCAACTCAAACCTAATCTAACGTTAACCAACCTACCCTACCCTAATTTAACCTAACTTGGAGGTGGGCTGCAAATCATATGTGAAATTGTGACCTAGTTATGACGAGCTGCATTTATCACTTTCTAGACGCATGACAAAGACGTGAGTGAAACAAGTGTGTAAGAACAGCCTAATAAGTACGTACGTGCCAGTGTACTGTACGTGGGCAGGTAAAAACTCTCGACCCTTACGATGCTCTTGGTGACTTAAATCAAACTCTTTCTACACCAGAATGTCAGAATACGAATAATTAATATTAGGGTTTGAGCTTACGAAAATAATACTTGTGTCATTAATATAACCTCAAAATCTGTTACAGTAACACAGAGCCCTGCACAGTAACACAGAGCCCTGCACAGTAACAGACTATATTACTGTGCAGGGCTCTAACACAGAAAATAGAGCTTGGAGAATTAACGCCGAGTTTAGCCCAGTTACAAAGCCAAGAACAATAACAGAGTTTGGCACAGTAACATAGTAGCAGTAACACAGTAACTGTAAAAGTAACAGTAACTCAATAACAGAGCCCCAGAATAGTATCAAACCATAGCAGAGTTAAGCTCAGTAGAGCCTGCAGCAGTAGCAGAGAACCCACTTCAGTATCAGAGCTCAACACTGTAACAGTAACAGAAGTCAACATAATAACATAGAACCCAGCACAATAACACAGAATCTAGAGAAGTAACATGAAACCCTCAACAATAACAAAGAACCCAGCACAGTAACACAAAACCCAGCTCGGTAACAGAGAACCCATCACAGTAACACAGAACCCAACTCGGTAACATAGAACTCAGCACAGCAACAAAGATTCCAGATGGAAAAACATAGCGCATTACGTGTTAACATGGATGGCAGGAGAGCAACATGGAGCCAGGAATGATGATACAAAACAAAGCACAGTAACAGAGCTCAGCACAGCAACAGAGACTAGCACAGTAACAGAGCTCAGCACAGTAACAGAGACCAGCACAACAACAGAGCCCAGCAGAGCAAGAGACTAGCACAGAAACAGAGTTTAGCACGGTAACAGAGCCCAGTGCAGTAACAGAGACCAGTACAATAACAGAGACCAGCACAGTAACAGAGCCCAGAAGAGCAACAGACACTAGCACAGAAACAGAGCTTAACACAGTAACAGAGCCCTGTACAGTAACAGACCAGCACAGCAACAGAGCCCAGCACAGCAACAGAGACTAGCACAACAACAGAGCCCAGTGCAGAAATACAGAAGCCAGCAATGCGCCGCCAACCTCCAAGAAAAAAAAAGCGTAAACGTTTAGTAATAAAATACATGGTGGTCAAAAGGGCAAGTAGCTGTCCCAACACACTCAGGTTGGAGGAGGTTCAGGGCCACCCCAGTGTAATACTTTCTCAAGCCTCTGTGACGGTAAACACTCAAGAAGCTGCTCTGAGTCTCTCAACTTAGCAGGCACTCATGCAACCCTGGAGGAGGACAAGGACGAGGGGAAGCACGACAAGGAGAAGCAGGAGGAGGAGAAGGAGGAGGAGGAGGAGGAGCAGTAAGAGGAGGAGGAGGAGGAGGAGGAGGAGCATGAGGAGGAGCAGTAAGAGGAGGAGGAGAAAGTTAGAAAGAAAAAGAAGGAAAGGAAAAGATTTAGTTTAAAATATATAGAGAGAATTAATTCAATATTTCTGTCTACAAGTGCTTTAGCACTTTTCATTATACATACATAGATATGTATATATGCATTTAAATGTATGTATATGCTACAATACTATGAATAACAGACGTGCCCAGGATTCTAACTCCTAACACACTGCTCACTGGCAGCTCTTGAAAACAGAATTACGTATATAATATATATATATATGTATATATATATATATATATATATATATATATATATATATATATATATATATATATATATATATATATATATATATATATATGCAGGACAAGCCACAGGGGGGCGGGTGGAAATCTTTAGCTCAAGTACTTTCACACTTCTCAGTGCGTCACCAGGAGCTATGAAATGTTGCAAGGCAGCAACCAAAGCAGGGAGAGGTCTCAGAGTAGCTACTCTGAGACCTCTCCCTGCTTTGGTTGCTGCCTTGCAACATTGCATAGCTCCTGGTGACGCACTGAGAAGTGTGAAAGTACTTGAGCTAAAGATTTCCACCCCCCCCCCCGTAGCTTGTCCTGCATAGTTAAGATCGCCCGTCTGCGATTGTTTGATTATATATATATATATATATATATATATATATATATATATATATATATATATATATATATATATATATATATAAGCGTGTGTGTGTGTGTGTGTGTGTGTCTGTGTATTCACCTAGTTGAGGTTGCAGGGATCGAGTCCAAGCTCCTGGCCCCCGCCTCTTCACTGGTCGCTACTAGCTTACTCTCCTTGAACCGTGAGCTTTATCATACCTCTGCCTAAAGCTATGTATGGATCCTGCCTCCACTACATCGCTTCCCAAACTATTCCACTTCCTGACTACTCTGTGGCTGAAGAAATACTTCCTAACATCCCTGTGATTCATCTGTGTCTTCAGCTTCGAACTGTGTCCCCTTGTTGCTGTGTCCCATCTCTTGAACATCCTGTCTTTGTCCACCTTATCAATTCCTCTCAGTATTTTGTATGTCGTTATCATGTCGCCCCTATCTCTCCTGTCCACTGGTGTCGTCAGGTCGATTTCCCTTAACATCTCCTCGTAAGACATACCCGTTAGCTCTGTACTCGCTTAAGTGTACTCACCTAGTTGAGGTTGCAGGGGTCGAGTCCAAACTCCTGGCCCCGCCTCTTTACTGGTCGCTACTAGGTCACTCTCCCTGAACCGTGAGCTTTATCATACCTCTGTGTGTGTGTGTGTGTGTGTGTGTGTGTGTGTGTGTGTGTGTGTGTGTGTGTGTGTGTGTGTGTGTGTGTCGAATAGGTAAAACTTGTGATTTTGACTTAAATGGCAACACTCTTTTTGCCGAATAAGGGAAGCGAAAATTTGTGTATGTAATAATTTCGCAAAAAAATCATTCTGAATCTAACGAAAAAATATATTTCTTTGTGTTTATTTATTAAACTATTGTAAACTTATCTAAAATATATTTAGATGGATTATGCTAAATTAAATTGCGCATGTTGTAAGGTTAGGTAAGTTTTCTAAGGTTCTTTTGGTACAAAATTATTCATTTTTATTCCAGCATAAAAAAAAAATCTTTAAATGTATAAGAGAAAAATTTAGGAAGTACTTATTTTTAAATGAGTTCTTGCTAATTGACCAATTTTACCTATTCGGCACATTATATGTAGAGAAAAAGTCTCAGGTTAAGATTGCCATATTTATGTGATATAATGTATATATAAAACAAAGGTGATATAAAATAATGTGAAATAATGAAGATACGACTTTATGAATGTTTATGAATGTTTATGAATGTTTATGAATGTTTATGAATGTTTATGAATGTTTATGAATGTTTATGAATGTTTATGAATGTTTATGTGGTTGGAATGTAAGATGTTTTCCAAACACTTCTTAGGAGACTCACATTGTTTTGTAACCAATTATACGTCCATCAACTTCCGAAAATTAGCCTGAGAATTGCAAAAAGGCAAGTGTGTGTGTCTTTGTTGTTGACAATGCGGGCACTGAAATTTCTTAACCTTACGCCTACATAAACGTAGTGAAAATGTCACCATTATCGTCAGTATTATGGGAACTTCACATTTTGATTTATGTTATATAGATCTTTACACAAATAACCCGCACATAAAAGACATAAGCTTACGACGACGTTTCGGTCCGACTTGCCATTGACAAAGTCCAAGTCGGACCGAAACGTCGTCGTAAGCTTATGTCTTTTATGTGCGGGTTATTTGTGTATCGTTCCAGTCACGGTATTGTGCCTTTTTGTTATATATAGATCTTTGATGGCAGTGACTGCTTCTATCTTGAAGTTAACTTTCTCAGTAAGAATGATGTTAGTACTGAGATTGAGAGTATACAAAAAAAACTCATTTCTCACTCCAGGAAAAGTGAAGGGATTTGTAATTCCGCCTGGCGAATGTTGGTACACTTCTCTCTCAGTTGTTATGGAGTACATGTACTAAGTGCTCAGTGAAAAAAAAAAAACTTAGTTACCCCCGCGTAATCCGCTTAACACACAAACACTCCTCCACACAAATAAACACTTATATCCACAGACAAACACACACAAAAAAGACACACATACATGACAACCACCAAGGCTTCAGGTAAGAGAAATCCTGCGTCACAAACCTATTGGAGTTCTTTGACAAGGTAACAGAAGTAAGACAAGAGAGAGAGAGAGAGAGAGAGAGAGATGGATAGAGTGCATCTTTCTGGACTGTAAGAAGGCTTTCAACACAGTACCATACAAGAGACTGGTTGAAAAGCTAGAGGAGCAGGTAGGAATAGCAGGGAAAGTACTGCAATGGATCAGGGAATAATTGATAGGAAGAAAACAACGTGTGTTGATACAAGACGAGGCGTCAGAGTGGGTGCATGTGTCAAGTGGGGTTTCACAAGAGTCAGTCCTAGGTTCTGTGTTGTTTCTTGTATATGTGAATGACGTGACGGAAGAGAGAGATTCAAAGGTGTCCCTGTTCATAGACGATGTGAAGCTAATGAGGAGAATACAAGCGGACGATTATCAGGTATGCCTGCAAGGGGATCTGGGCAAGCTGCAAAGCTGATCCGCTAAATAGATCCTGGAGTTGAACCACAGCTAGGGGGAGGGACAAAGAAGACCGCAGACGGAGTACAGCCTAAGAGGTCAAAGACTGCAACGCTCACTCAAGGAAAAAGATCTTGGGGTGAGCATCATACCGAACATATCTTTCGAGACATACATTAACCAAATAACTGCTGCAGCATAAGAGCACATGGCAAACTTGAAAACAGCGGTTCGACATCAGAGTAAGGAGCCATTCACGATACTGTAGACCATGTACGTCAGGCTCATATTGGGATATACAGCACTTGTATGTAAACCACATACACACACACGCATACACACAAGCACACAGACACACACACACACTAACAGTAACCTAGTAGCGACCAGTGAAGAAGCGGGGCCAGGAGCTTGGACTCGATCCCTGCAACCTTAACTAGATGAGTACAACTAGGTAAGTACACACAATCACTCTCTCTCTCTCTCTTTCTCTCTCTCTCTCTCTTTCTGCCTCTCTGTGTCTATGACTGCATGTCTGTCTCTGTCTGTCTCTGTCTGTCTGTCTCTCTCTCTCTCTCTCTCTCTCTCATACGAGGCACAGGCACTGGAGTGTAGGGCACACAGGATCACTCTTGACGTGTACAAACTAATCTTCCTCACTCCTACAAGGTGGCAGGGCAATTTTCTTCTCAAGTGTAGGCAGCGTCACTATGTCGCTGATGATAGACGAGGGACGAAGAGAAGAATAATAACAATGAGAATTACATAAAATTAAAAATAAGAATGCCAACAAAAAAAGCAACAATTCATTCAACTATTGCTACCCTTACTGTTTATATTATTACTACTACTACTACTAAAATTTTTAATTATTCTTGATAACTTACACATGAGTTACTATATATAAAAATTTGAGTAACTGTATTTATGTGTATCTGTAACTAAGTAAACTTACTACTAGCTCTGATACTTCTACTAGGAAACAGGAAGACTGTTTACCAACGAAAGTAGGACTTAGGCAGCGATGTGTGATGGTATCATGGTTGTTTTACACATTTATGATGATAAATTAGACACATGTGCAACTCTTGGGTATCTTTATTGAGGAAACGTTTCGCCACACAGTGGCTTCATCAGTCCATACATAGGAGAAATTTGAAGAACAGGAGGAGAATGAGGTAATCAGTCCCTCAACATGTCGGTTCTCTGAACCATTCATCTAAAAACCTGTCAGACACTGCAACTTCTTTGGATCTTAATACTTAGGAATTCTTCGCTTGCTTAACCCTTGGGCACGACCTTGGGCACGACCTTGGGCACGACCTTGGGCACGACCTACTTCCACATTGAACAAATGTGACACCACCTATGACTGCTGCACCTCTCCTGCCATACGGTTTATAAGCTGCTTCTCCGCTCATATGCCGTATTCTACTCAAGATTGATGGACTGAACACATCGACTCAAGGTTGAGGGACTGATTACCTCATTCTCCTCCTGTTCTTCAAGTTTCTCCTATGTATGGACTGATGAAGCCACTGTGTGGCGAAACGTCTCCTCAATAAAGATACCCAAGAGTTGCACATGTGTCTAATTTATCAACATGTCGGTTCTCTGAACCATTCATCTAAAATAAAAAAACACATTTATATATTGAGTTGTAGAAGAACTGAATGTTAGTGAGTCGGGAAGAGATGTGGGATAAAAATTTGGAGTTATTACAGTTTCTCTTTGCTGATGATGCAGTTCTGGGGGATCCTGACGACACGTTTCGAGATGGTGAACAAATTTGGGAGAATATATCAGAGAAGGATTTTTAAAGTAAACATTGAAAAGAGCAAGATGAGGGTAACAAAAAGTTTAGGCCGCGTCAGATTGACTATCAGACTGGAAGACGGGAAAACATAGAAAGTGAATTTATTTATTTAGGAGCTGATATGTCCGCAGATGAGTCTTTAAAAAAATGTGATGATCCATGGAATAGATGAGTGGGGATAGTGTGCTGAAACATTGTGGAAAGACGTTTATCTGTGGAGGCAAAATGATGGAATGCACTAGAGTACTGTGGGTATGAGACATGGGTCTTCAGTACTGCAGCAGGAAGGTTTGATGTAGTGGAGATGTCATGTTTGAGAGTTATGTATGGAGTGGATGTCAAATAGAGAATTCAGAGAGTAGAAATTAAAAGGCGCTGTGGAGTCACTAAATTACTAATTCAAGAGGGCTGAGGATGGGTTGTTGAGATTGTTTGGGCATGAAGAGAAGATAGGAAGGGATAGGATGACGAAGAGGGTGTATAAATCCGTTGTAAAAAGGTAGGAAGGGAAGGAGGCGTCCCAGGAACGGTTAGAGGGAAGGGGTAAAAACACCTTTTGAGTCTTAGTGCAGGTGAGTTACGTCTACGAGAGTTCCATATTTTCTTATTTTGGAGATCTAAACAAGGCCCAGAGAACAACAAAAAGTCCCAATTTCAACTATAGGATATGCGGAAGTATAAAATTATCTAAACCCAGCGCTAAGCTAACTAAATACAATCCTTAAACCACTAAAACAAGTGGCTCTCTCTGCTAACAGACGTGATCACACCACCACCAGTCTCAATCGTTTTACTGCCAGGCGCAAGATATCGCAGCTCTCGAATTCAAGCCTTGAGTACAGGCTATGTTCGACCCACAACACTCTGGCAACATGACTGCAAAAGTAGGGAAAATCGTCCAAAGATCAACAAATGAAGCCATGAGATGAATTTTCTAGCCCTAACAAGTGAGGAAGGCAAGCGTCCTACACCGACGATAAATGAACCAAAATAATCCCCATGAAACAATTTGATCATGTAAAAGATCTTTTTGCTATTACTCAAAAGAAAGTAAATAAGGGAAAATTTATGGAATCAATAATTGCCGAAGCAATTCGTAGCCATCTTGATAGGCACAGATTGATTAATGAATCTCAACACGGTTTTACAAAGGGGCGTTGCTGTCTTACGAGTTTACTAACATTTTTCCCTAAGGTGTTTGAGGAGGTAGATCATGGTAATGAATATGATATTGTGTATATGAACTTCAGTAAGGCTCTCGATAGAGTTCCACATAAGAGGCTATTGAAGAAACTTAAGGCACACGGTATAGGAGAAAATTTTTCCTGGGTAGAGGCATGGCTGACAAATAGGCAGCAGAGAGAGTGCATAAATGGGGATAAATGAGAATGGGGGCACGTCACAAGCGGTGTTCCTCAGGGGTCAGTGTTGGGCCCGTTATTGTTCATAATTTATATAAACGACATAGATGAGGGAATAAATAGCGACATAAGCAAATTTGCTGATGACACCAAAATAGGCCGTCCAATTCATTCTAATGCGGACACTAGAGCGCTCCAGGTTGATTTGAATAGACTGATGCAATGGTCGGAGAAGTGGCAGATGCAGTTTAATATTGACAAATGCAAAATTCTAAATGTTGGACAGTTAAATAACCATGCCACATATAAACTAAATAATGTAGATCTTAATACTACTGATTGCGAAAAGGATTTAGGTGTTCTGGTTAGCAGTAATCTAAAACCAAGACAACAGTGCATTAGTGTTCGCAGTAAAGCTAACAGAATTCTTGGCTTCATATCTAGAAGTATAAATAATAGAAGTCCTCAGGTTGTTCTTCAACTCTATACATCCTTGGTTAGGCCTCATTTAGACTATGCTGCTCAGTTCTGGTCACCGTATTACAGAATGGATATAAATGTTCTGGAAAACGTACAGAGGTGGATGACAAAGATGACCCCATGTATGAGAAATCTTCCCTATGAGGATAGACTGAGGGCCCTGAATCTGCACTCTCTCGAAAGGCGTAGAATTAGGGAGGATATGATCGAGGTGTATAAATGGAAAACAGGAATAAATAAAGGGGATGTAAGTAGCGTGCTGAAAATTTCCAGCCAAGACAGGACTCGCAGCAATGGTTTCAAGTTGGAAAAATTCAGATTCAGGAAGGATATAGGAAAGTACTGGTTTGGTAATAGAGTTGTGGATGAGTGGAACAAACTCCTGAGTACAGTTACTGAGGCTAAAACGTTGTGTAGCTTTAAAAATAGGTTAGATAAATACATGAGTGGGTGTGGGTGGGTGTGAGTTGGACCTGACTAGCTTGTGCTGCTGGGTCTGGTGCCGTGCTCCTTCCTTGAGTGGAGGTGACCAGACTGGATGGGTGATTGGGCTAATCCGGGGAGATTCATTGGGCTAATCCGGGGGAGGGACATGGACCTGCTCCGCATGGGTCAGAAGGCCTGTTGCAGTGTTCCTTCTTTCTTATGTTATGTTCTTAAGTAAAAACTACATCAGATCTACAGTGCAACGACACATAACTACAGGAAGTCGTTGCTAATCTAGGTACCAGAATCGATGTTGCATCAGAATATAAACAAAACGAAGCTGATCCGACAAATCAAGGATTTATAATTTCCTCCAGTCATAAATCGCCAAAAGAGTTGAGAATCTCTCCACCAAACAAACTGAAGCAGCTGATCAGCATACAGATGTGAAGGAACAACTGCTACTTAACGATTCAACAGACGTGAAGAGTTCTGCCTTTCCTATTGAAGTATCACGTGAAATTGTGTATATACAGTGCTGATACTTCCAAAACTGAACTTCAATATGACACAGACCCTCATACATCAAATAAGACTATATGATATACATAAACCATACCACGGGCGGGATTTGAACCCGCGGTCAGTCTCAAAACTCGAGACCGTCGCGTTAGCCACTGAGTTTTGAGACTCTCTGACCGCGGGTTCAAATCCCGCCCGTGGTATGGTTTGTTTGCAATCGTGTCATTACGATATCGTGAGTCACGATAGACATACCTGTTGCTTGTGCCTCACAGTTCATAAAGATCAAATTGGCCAAGAACTATATAAAAAAAAAAAGCTTAAGGTTGGCAAAGCGATGACAGTAGAGACGTCAATGAGTTTTTGACCAAACAGTAAGAGAACCGGCTATTTACACTACAGCAGAAGCGTAAGTGAAGTCTAGGCAAAATCAGCCAGTATATACACTAGTAATAATAGTGTATATACTGTATGCTAGTTTATTTTACCCAAATATTCATTTAAGTTTGCAGAAAATTACTCTATTATTACTAATTTATGTATAAATCTTTGCACATCTTGCCTGGTGATTCATTCCTTATGTTATAACTACTTTACAGTTATTAAATAACTTATATTTGCATAAGTTACATTTATTAGCTTAGTTTAATATTTTTAGATAAATTTTTCAATTTAGTTTTACTGTATGTTTTTTTAATGCTCGTGGTACACGTATAGACAGTGACAGGATCCATACATAGCTTTAAGCAGAGGTATGATAAAGCTCACGGCTCAGGGAGAGTGACCTAGTAGCGAGCAGTGAAGAGGCGGGGCCAGGAGCTCGGACTCGACCCCTAGCAACCTCAACTAGGTGAGTACAGCAGTAAGAGGAGAGCGAGAGAGAGAGAGAGAGAGAGAGAGAGAGAGAGAGGTGGGTAGATTGCATTTTCTTGGAGTGTAAGAATGCTTTTGACACAGTGCACACATGGGATTCATGCAAAAGCTGGAGGACCAAGCAGGTATAACAGGGAAGGCACTGCAATGGATCAGAGAATATCTGTCTGAAAGACAGCGAATCATGGTACATGACGAGGTGTCAGAGTGGGCACATGTGACGAGCGGGGTTCCACAGAGGTCAGTCCTAGGACCAGTGCTGTTTCTGGTATATATGAACATGACGGAAGTAATATCCTCAGAAGTGTCACTGTTTGTAGATGATGTGAAGCTGATGAGACGAACTCAATCGGTCGAGGACCAGGCAAAACTACAAAGGGATCTGGAATGGTTGCAGGCCTGGTCCAACAACTGGCTCCTGGAGTTCAACCCCACCAAGTGCAGTCATGAAGATTGGGGAAGGGCAAAGAAGACCTCAGTCGGAGTACAGTCTAGGGCCAGAGACTACAAACCTCACTCAAAGAAAAAGATCTTGGGATGAGCATAACACCAGGCACATCTCCTGACCCGCATTGAAAGTGGAAGACCAAAAAATTGCTACAGCATTTGGGCGCCTAGCACACTTAAGAATAGCATTCCGACACCTCAGTTGGGAATCGTTCAGGACCCTGACAACCGTGTACGTCAGTCTTATATTGGATTATGCAGTACCAGTTTGGAACCCCACATCTAGCTAAGCACATCAGGAAATTAGAGAAAGCGTAAAGGTTTACAACAAGACTAGTCCCGGAGCAATGGGGCATGTCCTACGAGGACAGGTTAAGGGAAATCGACCTGACGACACTGGAGGACAGAATAGTTAGGGGGAATATGATAACGACTTATAAAATACTAAGAGGAATCGACAAGGTGGACAGAAACAGGATGTTCCGGAGATGGGACCCAGCAACAAGGGGCCACAATTGGAAGTTGAAGACTCAGATGAATCACAGGGATGTTAGGAAGTATTTCTTCAGTCACAGGGTTGTCAGGAAATGGAATAGTCTGGGAAGTGATGTAGCGGAGGCAGGATCCATACATAGCTTTAAGAGGAGGTATGAAAAAGCTGAAGTAGCAGGAAGAGTGACCCAGTAGAGGCCAGTGAAGAGGCGGGGCCACGAGCTGTGACTCGACCGCTGCAACCACAACTAGGTGAGTACACACACACACACACACACACACACACACACACACACACACACACACACACACACGCACGCAATCAACAAGTGCCCTTCAAAAGCAGTAACTAACACAGCAGGCCAAGTAATAAGCAATGATATCTGAGTGAAATTAAGTTTTTTAATATTTTAAGTATCTGTCTCCCTCCCTACATACCTACCTACCTACCTACCTATCTACCTACCTACCTACCTACCTACCTACCTTCCTTCTTCTCTGTCTCTCTGTCTCTCTCTCTCTCTCTCTCTCTCTCTCTTCCTCCATCAAGGACTTAGATGTTCACTAATTTTGAGTGTAAAATCATAATGGTTTGCAGATATCAGACTAACTTCTGACACACTGGTGCACGTTAAGCCACGTATATCCAACCCGTCGCACTAGCACCCGTCCAACCCGTCGCACTAGCACCCGTCCAACCCGTCGCACTAGCACCCGTCCAACCCGTCGCACTAGCACCCGTCCAACCCGTCGCACTAGCACCCGTCCAACCCGTCGCACTAGCACCCGTCCAACCCGTCGCACTAGCACCCGTCCAACCCGTCGCACTAGCACCCGTCCAACCCGTCGCACTAGCACCCGTCCAACCCGTCGCACTAGCACCCGTCCAACCCGTCGCACTAGCACCCGTCCAACCCGTCGCACTAGCACCCGTCCAACCCGTCGCACTAGCACCCGTCCAACCCGTCGCACTAGCACCCGTCCAACCCGTCGCACTAGCACCCGTCCAACCCGTCGCACTAGCACCCGTCCAACCCGTCGCACTAGCACCCGTCCAACCCGTCGCACTAGCACCCGTCCAACCCGTCGCACTAGCACCCGTCCAACCCGTCGCACTAGCACCCGTCCAACCCGTCGCACTAGCACCCGTCCAACCCGTCGCACTAGCACCCGTCCAACCCGTCGCACTAGCACCCGTCCAACCCGTCGCACTAGCACCCGTCCAACCCGTCGCACTAGCACCCGTCCAACCCATTTCTAAATCTACCTAAAGTTAATTTGAATGATATTTAATGACAATATTTGACCTTAATCACTGATGATTGATCACTATACGAGTTATGGTCTATAACCTGCAATACAAGTACAGAACAGTAACCTACATTAATCTTTACCTAGAATAGTGGAGTTTTTTATGCTATTTTCTTCGTTAACTTGAAAAATTGGTTAGACAAATATCTGATTAAGAAATGAATTGAATTATACTTTTGTAATTCTCCTATGTAATATTAAAAGCATCTTCATCTCCTAAAAATATTAACACAAACTTACACCGTTTAGCATGTAATGTGAGAAAGAAACAGCTTAATAATTCTGTACAACACCTATACCCCGGTCTTCACACACACACACACACACACACACACACACACAGGCAGAACTACAAAGGGATCTGGACAGGCTGCAGACCTGGTCCAGCAATTGGCTCCTGGAGTTCAATCCCACCAAGTGCAAAGTCATGAAGATTGGGGAAGGGCAAAGAAGGCCGCAGACGGAGTACAGTCTAGGGGGTCAGAGACTACAAACCTCACTCAAGGAAAAAGATTTTGGGGTGAGTATAACACCAGGCACATCTCCTGAAGCGCACATCAACCAAATAACTGCTGCAGCATATGGGCGCCTAGCAAACCTCAGAACAGCATTCCGACATCTTAATAAGGAATCGTTCAGGACCCTGTACACCGTATACGTTAGGCCCATATTGGAGTATGCGGCACAAGTTTGGAACCCACACCTAGCCAAGCACGTAAAGAAACTAGAGAAAGTGCAAAGGTTTGCAACAAGACTAGTCCCAGAGCTAAGAGGTATGTCCTACGAGGAGAGGTTAAGGGAAATCAACCTGACGACACTGGAGGACAGGAGAGATAGGGGGGACATGATAACGACATACAAAATACTGAGGGGAATTGACAAGGTGGACAAAGACAGGATGTTCCAGAGATTGGACACAGTAACAAGGGGACACAGTTGGAAGCTAAAGACACAGATGAATCACAGGGATGTTAGGAAGTATTTCTTCAGCCACAGAGTAGTCAGTAAGTGGAATAGTTTGGGAAGCGATGTAGTGGAGGCAGGATCCATACATAGCTTTAAGCAGAGGTATGATAAAGCTCACGGCTCGGGGAGAGTGACCTAGTAGCGATCAGTGAAGAGGCGGGGCCAGGAGCTCGGACTCGACCCCCGCAACCTCAACTAGGTGAGTACAACTAGGTGAGTACACACACACACTGACATGACCCAAAAGGTAGACTTCAACACTGTGTATGAATATTGTGAATGGTGTAAAATAACATGGAAACACAGCTGTAATTCCCACTGTGTAACTATCATACAGAATAGAGTAGCAGAACATTGCAGATGTATCCAGCTTTGCTAACTAAAATATGAACTTACACACACACACACACACACACACACACACACACACACACACACACACACACACACACACACACACACACACA
The DNA here is from genome assembly GCF_038502225.1 of Cherax quadricarinatus. Taxonomy (NCBI): domain Eukaryota; kingdom Metazoa; phylum Arthropoda; class Malacostraca; order Decapoda; family Parastacidae; genus Cherax; species Cherax quadricarinatus. The sequence continues at coordinate 53,615,544 of NC_091303.1, read as the reverse complement.
CACACACAGGCTAAGGAAGGAAGGAGGAGAGACAACAAGAAATGACCGTGAAGTATGTGAGGAACTCAACAAGAGATTCAAAGAAGTGTTCACAGAGGAGACAGAAGGGACTCCAGAAAGACGGAGAGGTGGGGTACACCACCAAGTGCTGGACACAGTACACACAACCGAGGAAGAAGTGAAGAGGCTTCTGAGTGAGCTAGATACCTCAAAGGCAATGGGGCCAGATAACATCTCCCCATGGGTCCTGAGAGAGGGAGCAGAGGCGCTATGTGTACCCCTAACAACAATATTTAATACATCTATCGAAACAGGGAGATTGCCTGAGGCATGAAAGACAGCAAATGTAGTCCCAATCTTTAAAAAAGGAGACAAACATGAAGCATTAAACTACAGACCAGTGTCACTGACATGTATAGTATGCAAAATCATGGAGAAGATTATCAGGAGAAGAGTGGTGGAACACCTAGAAAGGAATGATCTCATCAACAGCAGCCAACATGGTTTCAGGGACGGGAAATCCTGTGTCACAAACCTACTGGAGTTCTATGACATGGTGACAGCAGTAAGACAAGAGAGAGAGGGGTGGGTGGATTGCATGTTCTTGGACTGCAAGAAGGTGTTTGACACAGTTCCACACAAGAGATTGGTGCAAAAACTGGAGGACCAAGCAGGGATAACAGGGAAGGCACTACAATACATCAGGGAATACTTGTCGGGAAGACAGCAGCGAGTCATGGTACGTGGCGAGGTGTCAGAGTGGACACCTGTGACCAACGGGGTCCCACGGGGGTCAGTCCTAGGACCAGTGCTGTTTCTGGTATTTGTGAACGACATGACGGAAGGAATAGACTCTGAGGTGTCCCTGTTTGCAGATGACGTGAAGTTGATGAGAAGAATTCACTCGATCGAAGACCAGGCAGAACTACAAAGGGATCTGGACAGGCTGCAGACCTGGTCCAGCAATTGGCTCCTGGGGTTCAATCCCACCAAGTGCAAAGTCATGAAGATTGGGGAAGGGCAAAGAAGAGCGCAGACGGAGTACAGTCTAGGGGGCCAGAGACTACAAACCTCACTCAAGGAAAAAGATCTTGGGGTGAGTATAACACCAGGCACATCTCCTGAAGCGCACATCAATCAAATAACTGCTGCAGCATATGGGCGCCTAGCAAACCTCAGAACAGCATTCCGACATCTTAATAAGGAATCGTTCAGGACCCTGTACACCGTGTACGTTAGGCCCATATTGGAGTATGCGGCACCAGTTTGGAACCCACACCTAGCCAAGCACGTAAAGAAACTAGAGAAAGTGCAAAAGTTTGCAACAAGACTAGTCCCAGAGCTAAGAGGTATGTCCTACGAGGAGAGGTTAAGGGAAATCAACCTGACGACACTGGAGGACAGGAGAGATATGGGGGACATGATAACGACATACAAAATACTGAGAGGAATTGACGAGGAGGACAAAGACAGGATGTTCCAGAGATTGGACACAGTAACAAGGGGACACAGTTGGAAGTTGAAGACACAGATGAATCACAGGGATGTTAGGAAGTATTTCTTCAGCCACAGAGTAGTCAGTAAGTGGAATAGTTTGGGAAGCGATGTAGTGGAGGCAGGATCCATACATAGCTTTAAGCAGAGGTATGATAAAGCTCACGGTTCAAGGAGAGTGACCTAGTAGCGATCAGTGAAGAGGCGGGGCCAGGAGCTCGGACTCGACCCCCGCAACATCAACTAAGTGAGTACAACTAGGTGAGTACACACTCACAGGTGCTGAAAGTTCGACATTTTCTTAAAATTGGGCTTCAGACCGACATCATTCTTGTCTAGACTTTCAAGTCCTTTTTTATGAAGTCATTTTAATCTCATTTTTCTGGGTATGTGCAGATGATATATCGAAAAATAAGGATGAGAGGTGAGTGACAGTTGGTATTTTCTTTAGCTTCTTATAATAATGTTGGTACAATTACCAGAAATATGTTACACATAAGAACACGAACTAATGTTTCATTTTACTGAGGCAACGTTTCGCTCTCCAGGAGCTTTATCGGGACGTTACAAACAATACAGTAGGTATAAGTTTCGATTTTGGCTTTAATAGCAATGCTTTTCTTTGCAAATAAGGCAAGCGAAAATTTGTGTATGCAGTAATTCGCAAAAATCATTCTGAGCCTAAGGAAAAAAAAGTAATTCACTGTGTTTCTTTATTATTAAATTATTCTATATTTAGTTGAATTAGGCCAAATTAAATTGTGCTTGTTATAAGGTTAGGTAAGTTTACTAAGTACCTGTTGGTACAAAATAATTAATTTTTACATTAACGTAAATGAAAAAAAATATGTCTTTAAATGTATAAGAGAACTTTAGAAAGGACTTAATTTTAAACGAGTTTTTGCTAATAAACCAATTTTACCTATTCGTCACTACATATACGTATATGAAAATAAGAAAAATTTTTGGAGTTAAACAAGTTAAGAAAGCCTAGAGAACGAATGGATTTGTCAGTTAAAAACAGAGTAGTTGAGTTAGTAGATGGGGAGATGGAGGTATTGGGTAGATGGCGAGAATATTTTGAGGAACTTTTAAATGTCGACGAAGGTAGCGGTAATTTCATGCATTGGCCAGGGAGGTATACCATCTTTTAGGAGTGAAGAAGAGCAGGATGTGAGTGTGGGGGAGGTACATGAGGCATTACGTAGAATGAAAGGGGGTAAAGCAGCTGGAACTGACGGGATCATGACAGAAATGTTAAAAGCAGGGGGGGATATAGTGTTGGAGTGGTTGGTATTTTTGTTTAATAAATGTATGAAAGAGGGGAAGGTACCTAGGGATTGGCGGAGAGCATGTATAGTCCCTTTATATAAAGGGAAGGGTGACAAAAGAGATTGAAAAAAATTATAGAGGAATAAGTTTACTGAGTATACCAGGAAAAGTGTAAGGTAGGGTTATAATTGAACGAATTAGAGGTAAGACAGAATGTAGGATTGCGGATGAGCAAGGAGGCTTCAGAGTGGGTAGGGGATGTGTAGATCAAGTGTTTACATTGAAGCATATATGTGGACAGTATTTAGATAAAGGTAGGGAAGTTTTTATTGCATTTATGGATTTAGAAAAGGCATATGATAGAGTGGATAGAGGAGCAATGTGGCAGATGTTGCAAGTATATGGAATAGGTGGTAAGTTACTAAATGCTGTAAAGAGCTTTTATGAGGATAGTGAGGCTCAGGTTAGGGTATGTAGAAGAGAGGGAGACTACTTCCCGGTAAAAGTAGGTCTTAGACAGGGATGTGTAATGTCACCATGGTTGTTTAATATATTTATAGATGGGGTTGTAAAGGAAGTAAATGCTAGGGTGTTCGGGAGAGGGGTGGGATTAAATTATGGGGAATCAAATTCAAAATGGGAATTGTCACAGTTACTTTTTGCTGATGATACTGTGCTTATGGGAGATTCTAAAGAAAAATTGCAAAGGTTAGTGGATGAGTTTGAGAATGTGTGTAAAGGTAGAAAGTTAAAAGTGAACATAGAAAAGAGTAAGGTGATGAGTGTATCAAATGATTTAAAGAAAAAATGGATATCAAATTGGGGAGGAGGAGTATGGAAGAAGTGAATGTTTTCAGATACTTGGGAGTTGACGTGTCTGCGGATGGATTTATGAAGGATGAGGTTAATCATAGAATTGATGAGGGAAAAAAGGTGAGTGGTGCGTTGAGGTATATGTGGAGACAAAAAACGCTATCTATGGAGGCAAAGAAGGGAATGTATGAAAGTATAGTAGTACCAACACTCTTATATGGGTGTGAAGCTTGGGTGGTAAATGCAGCAGCGAGGAGGCGGTTGGAGGCAGTGGAGATGTCCTGTCTAAGGGCAATGTGTGGTGTAAATATTATGCAGAAAATTCGGAGTGTGGAAATTAGAAGGTGTGGAGTTAATAAAAGTATTAGTCAGAGGGCAGAAGAGGGGTTGTTGAGGTGGTTTGGTCATTTAGAAAGAATGGATCAAAGTAGAATGACATGGAGAGAATTTAAATCTGTAGGGGAAGGAAAGCGGGGTAGGGGTCGCCCTCGAAAAGGATGGAAGGAACGGGTAAGGGAGGTTTTGTGGGCGAGGGGCTTGGACTTCCAGCAGGAGTGCATGAGCGTGTTCGATAGGAGTGAATGGAGACGAATGGTATTGGGGACCTGACGATCTGTTGGAGTGTGAGCAGGGTAATATTTAGTGAAGGGATTCAGGGAAACCGATTATTTTTATATAGCTGGACTTGAGTCCTGGAAATGGGAAGTACAATGCCTGCACTTTAAAGGAGGGGTTTGGGATATTGGCAGTTTGGAGGGATATGTTGTGTATCTTTATACGTATATGCTTCTAAACTGTTATGTTCTGAGCACCTCTGCAAAAACAGTGATTATGTGTGAGTGAGGTGCAAGTCTTGAATGATGATGAAAGTATTGTCTTTTTGTGGATTTTCTTTCTTTTTGGGTCACCCTGCCTCGGTGGGAGACGGCCGAATTGTTAATAATATATATATATATATATATATATATATATATATATATATATATATATATATATATATATATATATATATATATATATGCAAGGAATTCGCGAGAGCATGCGAAATATACACAGACACTGATCTCTGGCTGAAGGAGACTCGAACCTACGAACCTTAGGACAAGGTACGCAGTGCTTTACCAATCTACCCACACTGGACCAATACCTTGGCGTGTAGCATGAGCTACACGTTTGATCCAAGGCAGCCAGCTTTCAGGGAGATGGCTTACAGCTTTTCATCTCATCCCCTGCATGCATCAGCCAATACTAGGTATTGGTCCAGTGTGGGTAGATTGGTAAAGCACTACGTACCTTGTTCCAAGGTTCGTAGGGTCGAGTCTCCTTCAGCCAGAGATCAGTGTTTATATATATATATATATATATATATATATATATATATATATATATATATGTGTGTGTGTGTGTGTGTGTGTGTGTGTGTGTGTGTGTGTGTGTGTGTGTGTGTGTGTGTGTGTGTGTGTGTCGGGGTCGAGTCACAGCTCCTGGCCCCGCCTCTTCGCTGATCGTTACTAGGTTCTCTCTCTCTCTCTGCTTCCTGAGCTTTGTCATACCTCGTCTTAAAGCTATGTATTAGTCCATTTTGCTTATGTGTGTGTGTGTGTGTGTGTGTGTGTGTGTGTGTGTGTGTGTGAGGTTAAAAAGCATAAGCACAATATACCTTGGATCATCTTTAATCGCCATTACAAAATTAAACAGAATAAACAGAGTTTCTTCATCTTTGAAGTATTTACAAGAGTTATCCTCAAACCATTGATTTCTGCCATCACTTAATCAAAAATAACATCCTAATACTGATACTTCTAGTCCTACTACTAGTATTACTACTAATATTATTACTACTATTACTACTTCTACTATAACTAATATTACTACTACTACTGTTACTACCGTTACTACCTTGAGTCACTAAACACACCCTTCTCCTGCATTATTCTTACTGAGACCTGGCTTAAGCAGGACACAATAGATATCTACCCTCTACCAGGATACACAGCAATCCACAACTGCAGACCATACCAAGTTGCGGGTGGTATTGCAGTCTATTACTCTAACCAACTATCTTGTATTAGCACCACTTGCTTTAGTGATGAATAAGGATAATACATTTTTGCTAATTTTACTGTAAAAAACCTCAAGACGCCTATAACAATCGGTGCCATATACCGGATACCCCACACAAACATCCCAAACTTCAGTGAGAATCTCAAGGCACTAATAACAAACAGACAAATGAACAAGCACCACCTTCTCTTAGCTGGAGACTTCAATATCAGCCTTGGCCTACCAGATGATTAGATTGTAACTGATTTCATCAACAATATGAACAACACACTTCTCATACCAACAATAACTAAACCAACCAGCCTCACTAAGACAAGTGCAACCATAATAATTGACCACATATGGACCAATATACTAGCCCCCCTTAAATCAGGGATAATCACAGACAGCACTACAGACCACTACCCAACCTTCCTCTTAACAAACATTAGTAAGCCACCACTTGAATACAACAAAGTTTCATTTAGACTCCATGACGAGGCCTCAATAAGGAATTCCACAGCTGACCTAGAGACTGTTGACTGGCCTACAGAATTCTCCAATGCCAATGGTACTGACAATTGGACAGACATTTTTCTTAACAAAATACTTAGACTATACAACAAATATTGTCCCATAAAAACGAAACAGATCACGAATAAACTGCTCAGTTGCCCATGGCTAACCAGCAGCATTCTGAAATCCATTGATAAGAAACACCAATATGAAAAGCAATATAGACAGGGCTTAATACACAAAGATATTCTTAAACACTATTCATCAGTTCTCACCAAAGTAATAAAGAAAGCCAAACAACTATACTACTCCAGTAGATTCACTGACACTAGAGGAGATATAAAAAGAACCTGGAAAACACTTTCCCAGATTCTGGGGACCCACAAACTGAAAAAAAACAAGAATATTGTCCTAACTAAACCTCATGCATCCCGCTGATACAGCTAACAAGATAAACGACTTCTTCTCAAACATAGGATCTAATCTCGCCAGTAAAATCCCATGTACCAATGCCCATGCCGGGGACTACCTAGATGGGAATTTCCCAAATTCCTTCTATCTTGCTCCAACTGAGCCCACGGAAGTCACCGCGATCATAAAGCCACTTAAAAATAACTCGGGGAATCTATCTCACGTCCCACCATTATTGTACAAGCGAGCGGCCCATGTCCTTTCGCATGCTATTACATTACTTTTTAACAAGTCACTAGAAACTAGCACTTTCCCGACACTACACAAAACAGCAAGGGTTACACCAATACATAAAGGTGGTGACCCTACAGATGTAAACAGCTATAGGCCAATATCAAACTTACAATTGCTATCCAAAATATTCGAGAAACTCGTGCACAGGAGACTATATTCATTTATAACGGCACAAAACATACTCAACCCCTGCCAATTTGGATTCAGGAAAAATAAAAGCACTAATGATGCAATTATAAAAATGCTAGACCTGCTTTACACAGCATTGGAACATAAGGAATATCCGCTAGGAATTTTTATTGACCTAAGAAAAGCGTTTGACACAGTAGACCACGGCATCCTACTCCACAAACTTGACCATTATGGTATAAGAGGCCATGCGCTTACATATTTCAAATCCTACCTTTCTAATAGGTATCAGTATGTCACCATTAAAGACACAGCCTCATCAATACGGCCACTTGATACTGGAGTTCCTTGGACCCCTGCTCTTCCTCATTTACATCAATGATCTTCCAAACATATCTTAACACCTGAAACCCATTCTCTTTGCTGACGACACGACTTATGTCATCTCTCACCCTAATCTTGCCACCCTCAACACCATTGTTAACTAGGAGCTGCTCAAAATATCGACTTGGATGACAGCCAATAAACTTACGCTTAACACTGACAAAACCTACTACATTATGTCTGCTAGCAGAGCAGGTGTTGCGCAGCAACTTAATATTAAGATCGACAACACAATAATTGCCAGACATAATGAGGGCATATTCCTTGGCCTATACCTCGAAAAAAAACTAGATTTCAGCACCCATATCCAACACATAACAAAAAAAAAGTATCCAAAACGGTGGGGATCCTCTCCAAGTTGCAAGAGAATCGAAGACTAACCCAAAAGGATTCTTTCAGGTATACAGAAGTAAGATCAGGGACAAGATAGGCCCACTCAAAAGTTCCTCGGGTCAGCTCACTGACAGTGATAAGGAAATGTGTAGAATTTTTAACACATACTTCCTCTCAGTTTTTACACAGGAGGATACCAGCGATATTCCAGTAATGATAAATTATGTAGAACAGGACGATAATAAACTGTGCACGATTAGGGCCACAAGTGACATGGTCCTTAGGCAAATAGATAAATTAAAACCTAACAAATCCCCAGGCCCTGATGAACTGTATGCAAGGGTTCTAAAGGAATGTAAAGAGGAGCTTAGTACACCTTTGGCTAATCTTTTCAACATATCACTACAAACTGGCATGGTGCCAGATAAGTGGAAAATGGCAAATGTGATACCTATTTTCAAAACAGGTGACAGGTCCTTAGCTTCGAACTATAGACCAATAAGCCTAACCTCCATAGTGGGAAAATTTATGGAATCAATAATTGCCGAGGCAGTTCGTAGCCACCTTGAAAAGCATAAATTAATCAACGAATCTCAGCATGGTTTTACAAAGGGGCGTTCCTGCCTTACGAATTTATTAACTTTTTTCACTAAGGTATTTGAGGAGGTAGATCATGGTAATGAATATGATATTGTGTATATGGACTTCAGTAAGGCTTTTGACAGGGTCCCACATCAGAGACTATTGAGGAAAATTAAAGCACATGGAATAGGAGGAGAAATTTTTTCCTGGATAGAGGCATGGTTGACAAATAGGCAGCAGAGAGTTTGCATAAATGGGGAGAAATCAGAGTGGGGAAGCGTTACGAGCGGTGTTCCACAGGGGTCAGTGTTGGGCCCCCTGCTGTTCACAATCTACATAAACGACATAGATGAGGGCATATAGAGCGACATCGGCAAGTTTGCCGATGACACCAAAATAGGCCGTCGAATTCATTCTGACGAGGACATTCGAGCACTCCAGGAAGATTTGAATAGACTGATGCAGTGGTCGGAGAAGTGGCAGATGCAGTTTAATATAGACAAATGCAAAGTTCTAAATGTTGGACAGGACAATAACCATGCCACATATAAACTAAATAATGTAGATCTTAATATTACGGATTGCGAAAAAGATTTAGGAGTTCTGGTTAGCAGTAATCTGAAACCAAGACAACAGTGCATAAGTGTTCGCAATAAAGCTAATAGAATCCTTGGCTTCATATCAAGAAGCATAAATAATAGGAGTCCTCAGGTTGTTCTTCAACTCTATACATCCTTGGTTAGGCCTCATTTAGATTATGCTGCACAGTTTTGGTCATCGTATTACAGAATGGATATAAATTCTCTGGAAAATGTACAAAGGAGGATGACAAAGTTGATCCCATGTATCAGAAACCTTCCCTATGAGGATAGACTAAGGGCCCTGAATCTGCACTCTCTAGAAAGACGTAGAATTAGGGGGGGATATGATTGAGGTGTATAAATGGAAGACAGGAATAAATAAAGGGGATGTAAATAGTGTGCTGAAAATATCTAGCCTAGACAGGACTCGCAGCAATGGTTTCAAGTTGGAAAAATTCAGATTCAGGAAGGATATAGGAAAGTACTGGTTTGGTAATAGAGTTGTGGATGAGTGGAACAAACTCCCGAGTACAGTTATAGAGGCAAGAACGTTGTGTAGCTTTAAAAATAGGTTGGATAAATACATGAGTGGATGTGGGTGGGTGTGAGTTGGACCTGATAGCTTGTGCTACCAGGTCGGTTGCCGTGTTCCTCCCTTAAGTCAATGTGACCTGACCTGACTAGGTTGGGTGCATTGGCTTAAGCCGGTAGGAGACTTGGACATGCCTCGCATGGGCCAGTAGGCCTTCTGCAGTGTTCCTTCGTTCTTATGTTCTTAAGATACAATACTACGTGCCGCAAACTGACCTTCTCACAATATACCATTCACTTATATATCCATACCTCACCTATGCTATATGTGCTTGGGGTTCAACTGCAACAACACACCTAAAGCCAATAATAACCCAACAAAAAGCCGCAGTAAGAATAATCACTAAATCCCATCCCTGGCAACACACCCCCCTCCCCACTCTTCATAGATCTTAACTTACTCCCTGTTCAGAACATCCACACTTACTACTGTGCAATCTATATCTACAGGACCTTAAATTCCAATATTAACCTTGACCTAAAACGCTTTCTTGATAGTTGTGACAGGATCCACAGGCATAAGTCCAGACACAAACATCTCTATGATATTCCCCGTGTCCGACTAAACCTTTACAAAAATTCAATGTATTTCAAAGGACCTAAAATCTGGAACACCCTACCTGAAAACTCTAGAACTGCAGACACACTCATCACTTTCAAAACTACAGTTAGAAAACATCTTATCTCCCCGATACACCCCGACAACTAACTACATGATAACCTCCTGGTGGTTCACAATTACACTCGCTCACCCACTGACTATAAACACAGAAATACTAATCTTAATCTTAAAATAATGAATCCTAACTAGTCATAAGTTTGCCTATGATACTCCAATATAGACACTTTGTATTGTGCTAAAATAAAAGCATTCACATTGCTAAACTCACAAATTATAATGTAGTCACCTAGACTTATTACCATAATCTGTAAGGATTTAATGTTAAGAATTAATCTAAGTCTGCCCGAAATGCCAAGCCATGCCAGGTGTCCTAGTGGCCCCCTCTGTAATTAGTATTTTATAACATGTAAACCACACAATACCCAAAACCTGTAAACCACACATTGTAACCCTTATAGAGAATAAACTTGATTTGATTTGATTTGATATTAAACTATACTAGTCAAACAACTCCCCCAGCCTACTAACCTCGAAGGTAAACTTCAAGTTTAGTAGGATTCTTCTGAGTTTCGCCTCAAACAAAATTACTGACAAATTACTGACTCTAGTGAGCTACTGAGAAATCTCACTTCATAAGATAAAATTAAAAATCTCATTTTTAATCTGTAATTGATCAATCAGAATCGGGATCCTGCCTGTATTTTTGAGACTTTCTGATACATATTACGTGAATTCGCATTCCTAAAAGAAACATATTTAATAGGTATTGTAAAAAAATTTAAAAAAACTTGAAAAATAAATGTCTGATTCTATAGCTAATTCGTCTAAAATTTTCCTATAGCTGGAGGGTGTTTAGGGGGTCGACGCCCCCGCGGCCCGGTCCATAACCAGGGGTCTCCTATGTACAACAAGGTAGTGTCATTATTCGCAGTGATAAACGAAATTGTCAATCATATTTGACAGGCCAAATAATTTATATAAATTGTGTTTTTAAGTATGGAACGTTTTTTTTTTTATATTTAAGTTGAAATAGCATTGAACAATATGAATGAAAAGTGGACCAGTCTGCCTTCAGTGTTAGGGCTCCAATCCCATTCAACGTCTGTGCTCACCTATTTGTGGTTGCATGGGTCGAATCACATCTTCTGACCCTGGCTCTTCGCTGATCACTGCTAGGTCCATTCTCTCCCTGCTCTGTGAGCTTATCGAATCTTTTCTTAAAGCTGTGTATGGATCCTGCCTCCACTACATCATTCTCCAGATTGCTCCACTTCCTGACTGAAGAAATAATTCCAATCATCCTTGTGACTCATCCGAGTCTTCAACTGCCAGTTGTGACTCCTTGTCGCTGTGTCCCATCTCTGAAATATTCTGTCCCTATCTTGTCAACTCCACTAGGTATTTCATATGTCGTTATCATGTCTTCCCTATACCTAGGGGTATGTCCTCGTAGGGCATACCCCTTCGCTCCGGGACTAGGATTGTTGTAAACCTCTGCATTTTCTCTATTTTTTTGACCCGGTTGACCAGGTGTAGGTTCCATACTGGTGCTGCATACTCCTATGGGCCTGACGTACACGTACAGTATCTTGAATAACTCCTCGCTCAGGTGTCGAAACGCTATTCTTAGGTTTTTCTAGGCGCCCATAAGTGATGGTTGCTGCCATTGGCCCCCTAACTTGTACTCTGTCCACAGTCTTCTTTAACTCTCCCCAATCTTTATGACTTGGCACTTGGTGGGGTTAAGCTCCAGGAGCCAGTTGCAAGGCCAGGCTTCCAGCTTGTACAGATCATTTTGTAATCCTACCTAATCCTCATCCGTTTGAATTCTCCGTATCAGCTTCACATCGTCTACAAACAGGGACAACTCTGAATCTATCCCTTCCGTCATGTCATTCACATATACCAGAAACAGCACCGGCCCTATGACTGACCCTTGTGGAACCCAGCTCCTCACATGTGCCCACTCTGACACCTCGTCATGTACCATCACTCGTTGTTTCCATCCTGTCAGGTATTCTCTGATCCATTGCAGTGCCTTTACTGTTATTGCTGCCTGCTCCTCATAACTTTTGCACTAATCTCTTGTGCGGAACTGTGGCGAAAGACTTCTTTTAGTCCAGGAAAATGCGGTCTACACACACTCTCTCTCTCTCTCTCTCTCTCCCTCTCGTCTTACTTCCGTCACCTTGTTGTAAAACTCCAGTAAGTTTGAGACACAGGATTTTCCTTCCCTGAAACTGTGCTGGTTATTGTGTATAAGCTCATTTCTCTCTAGATGCTCCACCATTCACCTGATAAGCTTCTCCATGACTTTGCATACTATACATGTCAGTAACACTGATTTGTCGTTTAATGCTGCCTCTATCTCTCCTTTCTTAAAAATTGGGACTACATATACTGTTATTCACACCTCAGGTAGTAGCCTTGTTTCGATAGATATATTATTGTGCCCACGAACGAGTGGTATTGATCAATAACAACACTGCGACTAGCCAAGGGCACAATAATATAAAATACTGCTCGTTGTACTAGTACACCAAACAGGGACTAGAATGAAATTAGCCTACAGTCATCCACACCATCGTATGTCCTTGGGTAGCGAGTACCACAACCAGTTCTGCTGGATGCGCTACTCTTAACGATTGTATGGTCCAGTGGATTAAGACGCCATGAGTTTACGCCCACCATGAGGCAGGCCAAAGCAGCATGGGTTCGATTCCTTGGCTAGTCGCAATGTTGTTATTGATCAATACAACTCATTCGTGGGCACAATTATAATATATAATTATATATAGATATATATATATATATATATATATATATATATATATATATATATATATATATATATATATATATATATATATGCGCTAAATAGTCCCCCCCCCCAACCGTGGCTTGTCCTGCATAGTTAAGATCGCCCGTCTGCGATTGTTTGCATATATATACTACATGTATATGTAATCAAATACAAAATGGAAGCTGACAAAGTCGCTTTTTTGCTGATGATATATATATATATATATATATATATATATATATATATATATATATATATATATATATATATATATATATATATATATATGCAATAAGATCACAGTAAACAGGTGATTTCAAAATATGCAAAACAGCCACTCTGAAAGAATAGAGAAATTCCAAGCGCTTTCGTGACTACTCACATTATCAGGGAACTTTGAAAGTGAAGCATCCAAGGAAGCTATATAAGGGGTCCGGCCAGCACCTCACTATCAGATCCCACAACGGTTAAACACGTGACACGCGGCGAGCCAACTTGGATAGGTCCTTTGCAAAACTCACCCCCAAGCTATTTATTTGTCCAGTGTATTATTAAATTCTTCCCAAATTCTATTAATTATAAATGGATCAAATTTATATAAACCAAAGGAAATATTCATATTATTGTCAAAACTGCTTTTTATGAAACAAGATTCAATTATATTCCTGTCGACCATGGACTTGCTTGATACTACTTTCTCAGAAAACCTACAAATAACTGTTCCTATGTCCACTATTATTCCTCGCATCAAGATAGAGTCAAACTGTCTGTTTTCTCATCAATGTTTTTGAGAGCTTTACGAATTTGTAGTCCTGAGTTCATAGATGAGGAAATATCCAAAATTTATGAAATAGGTAATGATTTAAAATACCCAAGAAATGTAATTGATAAATCTTTTAAAGTTGCTAGAAACACTTTTTATAATCCAAAAAAGGGGCAACCAGCCTTATTCAACTAAAAATATGTAGATGAATGGTTCAGAGAACCGACATGTTGATAAATTAGACACATGTGCAACTCTTGGGTATCTTTATTGAGGAAACGTTTCGCCACACAGTGGCTTCATCAGTCCATACATAGGAGAAACTTGAAGATCAGAAGGAGAATGAGGTAATCAGTCCCTCAACCTTGAGTCGATGTGTTCAGTCCATCAATCTTGAGTAGAATACGGCAGATGAGCGGAGAAGCAGCTTATGAACCGTATGGCAGGAGAGGTGTAGCAGTCATAGGTAGTGTCACATTTGTTCAATGTGGAAGTAGGTTGTGCCCAAGAATTAGGCAAGCGAAGAATTCCTAAGTATTAAGATCCCAAGAAGTTGCAGTGTCTGACAGGTTTGTAGATGAATGGTTCAGAGAACCGACATGTTGATAAATTAGACACATGTGCAACTCTTGGGTATCTTTATTGAGGAAACGTTTCGCCACACAGTGGCTTCATCAGTCCATACATAGGAGAAACTTCTATTAATTATAAATGGATCTAATTTATATAAACCAAAGGAAATATTCATATTATTGTCAAAACTGCTTTTTATGAAACAAGATTCAATTATATTCCTGTCGACCATGGACTTGCTTGATACTACTTTCTCAACTTTTTGAAAATTAATTGGATGGTTAAAATCTCTTACATGAATAAATAGAGCATTGGAATCTTGTCCAGTTCTAATGCTATATTTATGTTGTTTTAATCTTAGTTCGAGATTTTTACCAGTTTGACCGTAATAAACTTTATCGCAAATTTTACAAGGAATCTTATAGACACATCCATCAGCATTTTGGGGGGAATTCTTTATCAAAAGTTTTTTTACTGTATCAAGATTTTTGAATACAACTTTAATATTAAAAGTCTTAAGAAGAGAAGGCATATCAACCAAGTTTTCATGGTAAGGGAGAACCAACATATTTTTAGTTGAATAAGGCTGGTTGTCCCTTTTTTGGATTGTAAAAAGTATTTCTAGCAACTTTAAAAGATTTATCAATTACATTTCTTGGGTATTTTAAATCATTACCTATTTCATAAATTTTGGATATTTCCTCATCTATGAACTCAGGACTACAAATTCGTAAAGCTCTCAGAAACATTGATGAGAAAACAGACAGTTTGACTCTATCTTGATGCGAGGAATAATAATGGACATAGGAACAGTTATTAGTAGGTTTTCTGTAAATTTTAAATTTGAATTCATTACCCTTAATAATTAAAACATCTAGAAAAGGCAATGAGTTATTTTCTTCAAACTCAACAGTAAAGTTTATTGAATGGGCTAAGCTATTTAATTTTCCAAGGAAATGGTGTATATCTACATTTTTGGGCATAAGACACAAAATATCATCAACATATCTGAACCATTTAGCTCTATTAGGGAGGATTGTGTTAAGTAACCTTGTTTCAAAAAATTCCATGTATAGGTTACTAAGAACAGGTGAAAGAGGATTTCCCATTGCCATACAAAACTTCTGAGTGTAAAATTTATCATTAAATACAAATTTTGCATCAACAATGCAAAGTTTAATAAGTTTAATGATAGTAGGAACTGGCAATGGTAAATCATAGTTAACGAGTTCTTCAGATAAGAAACTTAATAAATCATCAACAGGAACTTTCGTAAACAAGGAAGTAACATCAAAACTAACCAAGTTAAAATCATTTAAGTCAGTCAAGGAGCTTAATTTATCAACCAAGTCTATGTTGTTTTTAACATTAAAGTTAGAAATTTTGCCAACAATAGGGCTCAAAATATCAACAAGCCATTTGGATAATTTATATGAAACTGACCCTATGGAGCTAATAATTGGTCTGACTGGATTCCCTGGTTTGTGTGTTTTTATTAGTCCATACATGTAAGGCAAAGATGGATTAGTGGAAGTAAATTGTTTGACTAATTCATCTTTGCCTTTCAGTAGAAGTTTTATTGTTTTATTGAAATTGCTGTTAACGGTTTCTAGGGGATTTTTCCTAAGTTTAGAATAGGTTTCAGTATCATCTAAGAGATTATTCATTTTTTCTTGGTAATCATTTTCTTTCATAATTACTATTGCATTTATTTTGTCTGCTTTAGTAAGGCGCAAATTTTTATTGTTATTAAGTGTATCATAAGACTTAAAGAATCTTTGAGGGCAATTGGGAATGTTTGGTTTTAACATAGAGCTATATACCATTCCTTTATTAATATTAATTTCATCAGAGGATAAATCAGAAAATTTTTCGAAGTTACAAAAGGCTTTTGCAATTTCAATATTATTAAGTTTTTTTGAAGTTGCAAAACTTAAGCCAAAACCTAGAGCAGCAGTTGTATGTTTGTCTAAAATTTCATCTGATAAGTTAATTACAAAATTGTTATTAGCATGCTTTGTCCAATCACTATTTTCAATTAAAATGTCTAATTTTCTTTGTAGTTTGCTCTTGAGTTCATTACAAATTCTTCTGAGTTTATTATAGCAATGATCCAACATACTGTGTTTCCATTCTGATGGAATGGCCTGATTAAAAGAGTATTTTTTGTTTCTCAATATTTTGAATGCTTCCTTCTCCTGTATTTTAGTTATTTCAATATGTTTCTGAAGAATAATTCTCATAAAATCATCAAAAGGACGATCTCTCATGTCAAGGAGTCTATTGGGTAAAAGAGACTTGGGCAGAACTTGTTCATTTAAACATTTTTTTAAGAAATTAAGTCGAATTTTTAAATTGTGTGACTTGATCAGTGCAGAAGAAAACTGTGAAACAAAAGATATATGATTAGGAAAGTTTATCGAGAACATTCTGAAGAGTCGTGTGGTATCCATTAATGCAATAAGATCACAGTAAACAGGTGATTTCAGAATATGCAAAACAACCACTCTGAAAGAATAGAGAAATTCCAAGCACTTTCGTGACTACTCACATTATCAAGGAACTATGAAAGTAAAGCATCCAAGGAAGCTATATAAGGGGTCTGGCCGGCACCTCACTATCAGATCCCACAACGATTTAAACACCTGACGCGCGCCGACCCAACTTGGATAGGTCCTTGGCACAACTCACCCCACAAACTATTCTACTCAAGAAATAAGAAATTTTAAAGAATATTTGTCCAGTGTATTATTAAATTCTTCCCAAATTCTATTAATTATAAATGGATCTAATTTATATAAACCAAAGGAAATATTCATATTATTGTCAAAACTGCTTTTTATGAAACAAGATTCAATTATATTCCTGTCGACCATGGACTTGCTTGATACTACTTTCTCAACTTTTTGAAAATCAATTGTATTTAATGATAAATTTTACACTCAGAAGTTTGGTATGGCAATGGGAAATCCTCTTTCACCTGTTCTTAGTAACCTATACATGGAATTTTTTGAAACAAGGTTACTTAACACAATCCTCCCTAATAGAGCAAAATGGTTCAGATATGTTGATGATATTTTGTGTCTTATGCCCAAAAATGTAGATATACACCATTTCTTTGGGAAATTAAATAGCTTAGCCCATTCAATAAACTTTATTGTTGAGTTTGAAGAAAATAACTCATTGCCTTTTCTAGATGTTTTAATTATTAAGGGTAATAATGAATTCAAATTTAAAATTTACAGAAAACCTACTAATAACTGTTCCTATGTCCATTATTATTCCTCGCATCAAGATAGAGTCAAACTGTCTGTTTTCTCATCAATGTTTCTGAGAGCTTTACGAATTTGTAGTCCTGAGTTCATAGATGAGGAAATATCCAAAATTTATGAAATAGGTAATGATTTAAAATACCCAAGAAATGTAATTGATAAATCTTTTAAAGTTGCTAGAAATACTTTTTACAATCCAAAAAGGGACAACCAGCCTTATTCAACTAAAAATATGTTGGTTCTCCCTTACCATGAAAACTTGGTTGATATGCCTTCTCTTCTTAAGACTTTTAATATTAAAGTTGTATTCAAAAATCTTGATACAGTAAAAAAACTTTTGATAAAGAATTCCCCCCAAAATGCTGATGGATGTGTCTATAAGATTCCTTGTAAAATTTGCGATAAAGTTTATTACGGTCAAACTGGCAAAAATCTCGAACTAAGATTAAAACAACATAAATATAGCATTAGAACTGGACAAGATTCCAATGCTCTATTTATTCATGTAAGAGATTTTAACCATCCAATTGATTTTCAAAAAGTTGAGAAAGTAGTATCAAGCAAGTCCATGGTCGACAGGAATATAATTGAATCTTGTTTCATAAAAAGCAGTTTTGACAATAATATGAATATTTCCTTTGGTTTATATAAATTAGATCCATTTATAATTAATAGAATTTGGGAAGAATTTAATAATACACTGGACAAATAATCTTTAAAATTTCTTATTTCTTGAGTAGAATAGTTTGTGGGGTGAGTTGTGCCAAGGACCTATCCAAGTTGGGTCGGCGCGCGTCAGGTGTTTAAATCGTTGTGGGATCTGATAGTGAGGTGCCGGCCAGACCCCTTATATAGCTTCCTTGGATGCTTTACTTTCATAGTTCCTTGATAATGTGAGTAGTCACGAAAGCGCTTGGAATTTCTCTATTCTTTCAGAGTGGTTGTTTTGCATATTCTGAAATCACCTGTTTACTGTGATCTTATTGCATATATATATATATATATATATATATATATATATATATATATATATCTATATATATATATATATATATATATATATATATTATAGGACATATAGGACAAGTGAAAATTTGTGTATGCAATAATTTCGTCAAATTCATTCTGAACCTAACGAAAAAAAATATATTTCACTGTATTTGTTTAGTATTAAATTATTGTAAACAAATCTAAAATATATTTAATTGGGTTAGGCTAAAATAAATTGTTCTTGGTATAATAAGGTTAGGTAAGTTTTCTAAGTTCCTTTTGGAAAAAAAAATTATAAATTTTTACATCAACATTAATGAAAAAAAAAAAAAAAAATATATCTTTAAACGTATAAGAGAAAATTTTAGAAAGGACTTAATTTTGAATGAGTTCTTGCTAATTATTGATTTTACATATTCGGCACGACATTATATATATATATATATATATATATATAATATATATATATATATATATATATGTATATATATATATATATATATATATATATATATATGTATATATATATATAATATATATATATATATATATATATATATATATATATATATATATATATATATATATATATACATATATATATATATAATATATATATAATATATATATATATATATATATATATATATATATAATATATATATATATATATATATATATATATATATATATTATATATATATATATATATATAATATATATATATATATATATATATATATATATATATATATATATATATATATATATATATATATATATATATATATACATATATATATAGGGAGGTACCACCTCTAGAACTGTCCTAGGGACCCTCTTCCTCAGAGAAAAGAATAAACTTGCTTCAGGAAAAACTCAAGGTTCTTCCTGAAGCTGTTTGAGAATTTTCACCTACCACCCCCTATATTTAATATATATTTTATTTAAAGACAAAATACATTGACAAAACATACACAAAAATGCAATAGAAAGTAAAACATAGGTAACTCAGAGCTACATTTCGCATACTTCGTCCAGCTCCCCGGCGGTGGACCGCGTACCCAGAATGCTGCAGGCATTTCCTCTCTGGATCGCAACACTGAGTCTCTGAAAGAGGAAGCTGGTCGCTCTGTGGTCCTTGGTTTCTATGATGAGCTTTTCACCCAGCTCTTCGAGGAACTTTAGAGCACACTTGCCCCATGCTCCAAGGGTCTCCGACCCTATTGGGATGAAGTTATAGCAAGAGGGAAGGTCTTCATATTTGCGGATCTTCTGGGTCTCCCTGTGGCTGGCAGCTCCACCCCCTTCCACTACGGAGTATGGCAAGTAGGTGTCTGCCAATGTGGCGGCACAGGTGTAGTCCCAGGCAATCTGCTTTCCATCTTTCCAAGGTAGCATAGTGGCTCCATTAAAACGCTTTTGACTTCCGTCAGATCTCTGCACTTGGGGTTCCAGTTGAGCTGGGCAACGGGCTGTGGCGAGGCTTCTCTTTATGATGTCACTGACCTGCTCATGCCTGGCATACTTCCCTTCTGCTGTGTGACACACGAGACCATGAAGTCCGAGTTGATCAGCTGTCGCCTGCCGCAAATACACCTATGTTCGGTGAGGATGGGGGCAGCTAGGCGAAGAGCAACACCATTCCCAATGGCCTGTGGGTCTAGTCGAGTGCCCAGGGAGGAATTGGGAACAGCTAACAGGAAATCTCCTGAGTGTGGTGCCTTCACTGCCAGAAGATGAGCTTTGTCCTTTCCTGAGGCGTTGGAGAGCATTGTGTTGGCGATTTTTTCCATGATCGGTTTGTCCCAGTGGGACTGTTTGTGTTCTTTGGGAGGAGCTAGTCTACTGGAGGAATCTGTAAGGGTGTCCCACCGAATCGCTGCTTCAGTAAACCTGGGGTTTTTAGCTCCTACCACATCTCTCAAGCGTTGGGGAACAATCTTCTTGACTAATGCACTGGAAGCCAAACACGAAGACAGAAAAGCAGGTAAAGCAACATGCGTTGCTTTACGCACCCCTTTACCTCCCAGTAGCACTGGGAGGGTTGCTTGATCCCATTGCTGATCCTTTAGTGACAGGTTCAGTGCCTTCTTAAAGGTTGATCTCAGGTGAGTGTTATATTCGAGTGTTGGGTTGTCAAAAGAGGGTGCACACCTCTGGAAGTGAATCTTGGAATATATATATATAAAGTGAAACAGTATACTCCATCTTTCTCTGCCTCCCTCCATCCTTCTCTACCTCCCTCCATCCTTCTCTGCCTCCCTCCATCCTTCTCTGCCTCCCTCCACCCTTCTCTGCCTCCCTCCATCCTACTCTGCCTCCCTCCATCCTTCTCTGCCTCCCTCAATCCTTCTCTGCCTCCCTCCATCCTTCTCTGCCTCCCTCCATCCTTCTCTGCCTCCCTCCATCCTTCTCTGCCTCCCTCCATCCTTCTCTGCCTCCCTCCATCCTTCTCTGCCTCCCTCCATCCTTCTCTGCCTCCCTCCATCCTTCTCTGCTTCCCTTCATCCTTCTCTGCCTTCATCCTTCTCTACCTCCCTCCATCCTTCCCTGCCTCCCTCCATCCTTCTCTGCCTCCCTCCATCAAGACAAGTAAATGTTCACCTTCCCCTCCTTTCCTCCCTCCATCAACACATTAAACACCCTCTTCCCCTCCACCAAGACAAGCAACACCCTCCCTCCACCAAGACAAGCAACACCCTCCCTCCACCAAGACAGGCAACACCCTCCCTCCACTAAGACAGGCTACACTCTCCCTTCTCCACTAATACAGGCTACACCCTCCCTCCACTAAGACAGGCTACACTCTCCCTTCTCCACTAATACAGGCTACACCCTCCCTCCACTAAGACAGGCTACACTCTCCCTTCTCCACTAATACAGGCTACACCCTCCCTCCACTAAGACAGGATACACCCTCCCTCCACCAAGACAGGCAACACCCTCCCTCCACCAAGACAGACAACACCCTCCCTCCACCAAGACAGGCAACACCCTCCCTCCACCAAGACAGGCAACACCCTCCCTCCACCAAGACAGGCAACACCCTCCCTCCACCAAGACAGGCAACACCCTCCCTCCACCAAGACAGGCAACACCCTCCCTCCACCAAGACAGGCAACACCCTCCCTCCACCAAGACAGGCAACACCCTCCCTCCACCAAGACAGGCAACACCCTCCCTCCACCAAGACAGGCAACACCCTCCCTCCACCAAGACAGGCAACACCCTCCCTCCACCAAGACAGGCAACACCACGAAACATGAAAATCTCTTATACAAACACAATCATAAATTTCTGTCGGTAGGAACCCCACATCCAAGTCTCAACGGGTCCTCCTGTAAATTGTTCCAGTGATGCCGAATGTGATGTGGGAGCGGATACAGTGTGGGAGGCTGTGGGAAGATGGGAGTGTGAATAAGTGGGGCATGTGGGAGTGGAAGGTGTTGTGTTGGAAGGTGTTGTGTTGGAAGGTGTTGTGTTGGAAGGTGTTGTGTTGGAAGGTGTTGTGTTGGAAGGTGGGTGTTGGAAGGTAGGTGGAAAGTAGGGTGTTGTGATTTATGGGTGAGCGGAGGTCGGGATGTAAGGAAGAGTAGATGTGGGGGAAATGTATGTGTGATGAGGGAGTGTGTGGAGGAGGGGTTTGTAGATGTAGGAGAGGAGAAAGGAGTGAGGGGCGTTAACCCATTTCTTGATAGATGTAAAACCCCCTCCTCATCCCTCTCTTTCCTGTCTATATTAAATATTATTTCTCCTGCACCCGCCCTAGTATAATGGAGACATCTTCACGAAAATTCCATTTCTCCTGTGCACGGGATAGGCTACCCCGAGAGATGACGATTTCCCAGAGATAGTAATAAGGGTTTAATGAAACATTTGAAGCTCCCATAGCTGAACGTTTTCTGGAATACTTAGCAATAACCACATTGCCTTACTCAATGGTTTCAATACTTTGAGTGAGCTACATCCTGCATCATGGAATATATCTGGGAAACCTAGTTAGCTTTTGTTCTCAGTGTAGCTATCATGTAGCTTGTGGAAGCAGCACACTGCTGATGAATTCAATTTTGTTTAATACTACTAATAAGAAAACAGTAAGATAATGGCAATAATAATATTATATCAGCCACCTCGGACCGATTAGTATTAACACGTAATTATGCCTCTGACCTGTTTATATATTCCGCGACAACAATTAGAACACCAAGACACTGTTTTCATGTGCTTACTGACTATGGACTGTAAAAGTTAAACACATTGGAAAGTAGATTCGAATGATATTATGTTACAAAAAACGTGTTTTCTAATAAGCATAGAGATCTCTAGTGAATACTAGAAAGGACTGCCCTTCTAGCATCCAGCCTGTTACTGGATTTTTGTAACAAGTAGTCACTATCCTGGTCTAATTATCCATTAGAATTTAGTAAGATTCAATAGTGCTTCAGGATTACAACTGGAAGGCTACTAACTAAAGAAATTAAAATTTAATAAGTTTATTAACAATTAAGTTGTCTAGGCGTATATCAAAATAAATTAATCAATATTATCAAAATAATCACTTCTCTGGTGTACAGTAGTATTGTGCTGAAGGTACATATCACATCTTTATGTCTTTTAAGTGCCGTCTGGTACATTGATAGCATTTAATAACATAATACAAATATATACAAGTAAGTTTGTGTGTATGTGTGTAAGTGCTCTAAGTAGTTCACTATGTCTCAAGACTCGACTAGACTTAACCAGTGACTGACTAAAAATCCTCACATAAAACTGACTTCTTGACCAACCTGGCAATCAGAACAGCTTGCTTGAACAATAAAACGACTGATAAGCCGAACGGAAATATAACAAGCATCAGCGACACAGAATCAGGAACAAGGAGATAATATAACGACACTAAGTAGGGACCATCTGCAGATCCTCCACAAAAGTCACAAAACTCCCTTACTGAATCTAAGTTCAGCATTAGAAAATCCCCGACTGTGACAGTACACAGATACCAGTACAATTTAGGTCAGAAGCTACAGCTCAGGACCTGAGTTTCTCAGAGTGTCTAAGAGAGAGACAACCTCAGTACAACGTCGAAAATCACTAAGTCTAGGCTATGTTCTGTGAACAGAGTTACACAGAACCAACAACAAGAAAGCGACAGAGACGATCTTCCAACAAGGGCCTACAAAGGAGAGGAGTAGAGGGACCTCTTGCTAGAAGCACGTCCAACCGACAAGCGAGCGCAGCCCAGGCCTGACAGACTACTCCACTCGAAGTGTGAACACCCCCCTGATCACGTGACTCTCCGTGGACTGCTGCTGCCCAGCAACACAGAGAAGCCGGCAGCATAACGAGCGGAGAGAAAACACAGTAGTTAGACAATGCTGTCAGCTACTTAACACTCGAACTATGAGCACTGAATATTATATAAATGTTACATCCTACCTAATAAATATAACTAAGACAAATAATAATATAAAGCAATATATTTACGATTTAGCTATTATCGCAAATATAAGCAATAAAATATTATATGAACAGGTAATATACATTATATACATTGTGACCCATTCAGGGGTCGCAATACATTATTTGTAAGAGTGATGTCAGACCAAATTGATGATATACAGTGTGTGGCAGACAACTAGGTCTGTATTATGGATCGCAGGCAAGTCAAAATTACCCAGCGGGAGCGAATTAATGGTATGAGGGAGAGTGGCGACTCTCTTACATCGCTCACCAACCAGTCATATCATGGGAACCAATATATGGTAACCTTCTTAACCAGTTCCGATCAGAAGGTTCCAAGAAAACGTCAGCGGAACAAGACTATTCTATAAAGGAGGCTGCATAAGTGAATCTATTCACTAATGCAGTAATGATAAGGAATGAACTGAATTTGAATGTGACTCCAAGGACTGTCAGAAATCGTCATTATGCTTCTGCAATAGACCACTGAACACCAGAGGTAAAAGAAAGCTGACAGATAAGCAACGTTAGGCTCGACTACACAACAGAGCCAAGACAGAGAAGACGTTGTGGAGTCCTTTAATATGGACAGATGGAAAAAAAATGTTCTACTTACCATAACAAAATATACTGCTGCAGTTGTTAATCATTTACCTGAGCATTCGTATCTGAAATAAATTGTGAGATGTTAAATCATCAGCAACATTTCACAAATACTATCATTCAATCGTATTTCAGCTTAATAACATGTATTTTGCTTTTCCAACTATATATGACTATGACAAATGAAAATGCAACATATGGGGATGGATTCACTTTCACAGTGTGGCAGAGATGGCCGAGAATGAGCAACTGATCAAGGCTGTCTAATATCTAGAAATACTGGAGGAGGTGATGCTTCCCTTGATGAGGACCTTTGCTCTCCCAATCCCTGGAAAAATTGTCTTAATGTATCATAACCGACCTGTACATCCTGACAGGGTTGAGCGGCAGTGGTTCCCAGAACAGAGGGATATCAACGTTCTTTCATGGCCTAGTTCATGTAGCTTAATTGTGTGAAATTCTCCAAGAGATCATTACCAATAACGGTAGATGGACGAGGCACTAATTACTGTAATTAAAGACTTGACGTCCAATAAATGATGTATTTATGTATTGTTACTTTGTTTCCATTACAACAAAATATTTTGAAAAATGGTTTCCTGGCATAACAGTCTACAAAAATATGAAGAATATGGTATATCTGAATGAAGAGAAATTATATGTAATAATTCTTATTAATCGTCAACTAGACTATCTCAGCCATTATATATTTTAATATGTTAATGATCTTCAGTAATTTCACTACCAGATGAAAACACGCGGAATCAATATCTGAAAGGGACACAATAAGAAAAGGGTGAAACAATATTCCCAAAGTAAATCTAGAATGATTACTACACACTACCTATTATTCCATACCACGAAACATTGAATAAAAATGACTGGGTGGAAGGGTGTCTTGTTAGGCAAGAAAAAGGAAAGTGTCAGCTGACAGAGGTATGTGCCATCTGATGACAGACTCGCTGATTAAGCAACTACTGGCATACAGGTGCTGGGTATCAATGATTAAACAACTGTTGTCATACAGGTGCTGGGTATCAGTAATTAAACAACTGTTGTCATACAGGTGCTGGGTATCAGTAATTAAACAACTGTTGTCATACAGGTGCTGGGTATCAGTAATTAAACAACTGTTGTCATACAGGTGCTGGGTATCAGTAATTAAACAACCACCTACCTGTAATATATACACATAGCTCAACAGCCACTGAATTGCTAAGCACAGAGCTAGGTTTTTTTTTTCATTCTATTCATGAACCAAAATCACTCTTAACATTCCAACACAGAAAAACTGGAATTCGTCGGATGTACTTCTAGTATGTCACAGAATGGCCCATTCTAAGACATTTCCACTCTAGTGATTTTTCATAGGTTTTCATGTCTGAAAATGAGTCTAGACGATCATTATTACAACTTATGAGTGACCGGAAAAGTATGATCTTCAGTCTTGAGCTACACAGCTTCGCACGTCGTCTGGTCACTCCCAAGGAAAGAAATTAGAAACACATGAATTATTACTTCAGGATGACGATAAGTCTATCAGTTAGAGGCAATTCTGTGTCCAGCTTTGACTCGGGAGGTCTTCTAGATGTGGGGCCTCGAATGTTGCCTTGCAGTGGCGAAGTTAAACCCATGGTTTACATTAGAGATGCTACAAGGCAAAAATACTATCTTATAAAACTGGGATTAATATAAGCTCGGTGTATATAGCCAGAAAGATATACACCTCTTGGTGTATCGTTGGCTTGGAATAAGGATACGGGATGTTAGGTCAAAGGTCACACGTGAAACTAATGCGACACTGTATTGTGAACAACTTTCACAAACTTCCTGGAGAGTGAAACGTTGCCAGGATAAAATATCACATTAGTTGCACTTGTGTCCTTATACCTAACATACTCGGTAATTCTACCGACTATGTCAGGTTTAATATACATAATGTTAAATTAGTTTTATCTACATACCATATAAACCTTCAGAACTATTAAACAAATTTATTGTACTGAATGCAGAATCATAGATTTCCTGAATAAAACTAATTTTTATTTCATCTTACCTAAGTTATTTCAAAATTCATCGCGTTGAATAAGCTAAATATGTGTAAATTGTAAAAAAAAGTTTAATAAATCTGTAAAACTTTAAAAATGAAGTTTGCCTGAATTTACAAATACAGTGGACCCCCGCATAACGATTACCTCCGATTGCGACCAATTATGTAAGTGTATTTATGTAAGTGCGTTTGTACGTGTATGTTTGGGGGTCTGAAAGGAATAATCTACTTCACAATATTCCTTATGGGAATAAATTCGGTCAGTACTGGCACCTGAACATACTTATGGAGTGAAAAAATATCGTTAACCGGGGGTCCACTGTACTCAAGAAGTAATATTTAAGTTCGACGGTAGTCGAGTCTTCCTTCACACGAAGGCGTGAAACGTGGTTTTCGTGAGGGTTAGCGATGTACGAAACGTTCTGAGAGGTACCCATACCTTGGCCTCTTGGATTTCCCCTCGCCATGGCGAAGGAACCCAGGAAAGAAAAGAAGGGATAAAGAAACAAGAATGCAGGAAGGAAAACGTTTAAGTCGGGTTTAAAATGATTTCGCCAACTTTTACGTTTGAGGACAGAGTTGGTCGTGGAAAAGTGTTTGTTGGGGTGGAGGCGGCAGCAGGTGATCAACGGAGACTTCATCAGTCAAGGTCGCATCTCAAGGCTAAAAGAATTTCCTTGCTGAAGAAAATCCCCCAAGATTTTATGAGTTTATCTGAAACTACCTTAACATTTTAAAGGTTTCTCGCAGAGTGACTGTACAACAGTGCGAGATTGTACAACAGAGAGACTGTACAACAGTGAGAGACTGTACAACAGAGACTGTACAACAGAGTGAGAGATCGTACAACAGTGCGAGATTGTACAACAGAGTGCGAGATTGTACAACAGAGTGAGAGACTGCACAAAAGAGTGAGAGACTGTACAACAGTGAGAGACTGTACAACAGTGAGAGACTGTACAACAGTGAGAGACTGTACAACAGAGTGAGAGACTGTACAACAGTGAGAGACTGTACAACAGAGTGAGAGACTGTACAACAGAGTGAGAGACTGTACAACAGTGAGAGACTGTACAACAGTGAGAGACTGTACAACAGTGAGAGACTGTACAACAGTGAGAGACTGTACAACAGTGAGAGACTGTACAACAGTGAGAGACTGTACAACAGTGAGAGACTGTACAACAGAGTGAGAGACTGTACAACAGAGTGAGAGACTGTACAACAGACTGTACAACAGAGTGAGAGACTGTACAACAGAGTGAGAGACTGTACAACAGAGTGAGAGACTGTACAACAGAGTGAGAGACTGTACAACAGAGAGAGATTGTACAACAGAGTGAGAGACTGTACAACAGAGTGAGAGACTGTACAACAGAGTGAGAGACTGTACAACAGAGAGACTGTACAACAGAGAGACTGTACAACAGAGACTGTACAACAGAGAGACTGTACAACAGAGAGACTGTACAACAGAGTGAGAGATTGTACAACAGAGAGACTGTACAACAGAGTGAGAGTGTTCAACAGAGTGAGAGACTGTACAACAGAGAGACTGTACAACAAAGTGAGAGTGTTCAACAGAGTGAGAGATTGTACAACAGAGTGAGAGACTGTACAACACAGTGCGAGATTGTACAACAGAGTGCGAGACTGTACAACAGAGTGCGAGATTGTACAACAGAGTGCGAGATTGTACAACAGAGTGAGAGACTGTACAACAGAGAGACTGTACAACACAGTGAGAGTGTTCAACAGAGTGAGAGACTGTACAACAGTGTGAGACTAACAGTGAGACTGTACAACAGTGTGAGACTAACAGTGAGACTGTACAACAGTGTGAGACTAACAGTGAGACTGTACAACAGTGTAAGACTAACAGTGAGACTGTACAACAGTGTGAGACTAACAGTGAGACTGTACAACAGTGTGAGACTAACAGTGAGACTGTACAACAGTGGGAGACTAACAGTGAGACTGTACAACAGTGTGAGACTAACAGTGAGACTGTACAACAGTGGGAGACTTTAACCTGAATTAAAATCTTATATTTAATGCAAATAAATAGTGCAACATAAATAGGTCTAAATTTTTTCTTGTAATACTACCCTGCCTGAGAGTGTCGACCATAGGCCAGTTAGACAACACCAAATCCATAGGGAAGTGAGGTGGGAAGTTCTCCCGAGGGAACACAGCTGGACTTCTGGAAACTCCAATCCGGGGAAGTCAGTGAATGCGCTGACCTCAGCGAAGGGAAACCATAGATAAGGATACTGAGAGAAGAGAGGCTGACCTTAATGAAGGGAGGAAGGGAGATACATCCGGGGGTCCAGGGATAGATTCCAAGACACATGAATCTGGGAAAGGCAGGGATACTGATTAAGGCTAATCTTGGAAAAGTGGGAAGGGAAAATATCTGATGGGACGCAGATGGACTCCTGGATACGAGGACCTGGGAAAATTATGAAAAAATGCAGTAAACCCGTTGATGGACCTTAAAGACTAACCACCGGCCTCTGCGTGGCAGGGTCTGGTAACTCAGAGATAATCTGAGGCTGACAATAATCGCAATCTTTCTATAAATGCATAATATAATTATATAGGTCTATACAGTAGGCATACTAGCTCCACCCATCATCTTCAAACAATTTTTGTTTTAATCAAGTTTCTTATATTGTAGTTTTAAGTTCGTCTGAATAAAGAATATCAGTTTATTTTTTTCCGTAATAAAAGTGATATAAACAAACCATACCACGGGTGGGGATAGAACCCGCGATCAGAGAGTCACACAACTCCAGACCGACGCGTTAGTTTAGAAGTGATGTGATGGCGTTTGTCTCAGTCCATTTCATGGTGTGAAGATGTGTTTTTTGATGACTGACAGTCACATTCAAAGAGTAAAGTTAAATAGCAGCAGTTATGCTCTATAATGCACTAACCTGTGTAGCTTGATAGTGGAATAAGTGGAAGACGTGACGGTAAGGACGTTAGGTTCGCCTTGTGGAGAAGTTTAGCAGCGTTTTCCTGGAAGTGGGAAAGACATAAAACGTGTTGTTTTTCTCTGGGCTAGAGCTTCTGAAGCTCGTGCTAGAGCTTCTGAAGCTCGTGAAATAGATACATGTGCAACAACTGGAAATCGTCACTGGAAGACTTTTCACGGACTAGTGGCTTTATCAGTTCAGTACAGAGATGACATGCAAACACAGTAGATGGTGATGTAATCAGACGTTCCGCTACTAGTTGCATGTGTGTATATTTCCTCATCATAATGATACTTGTTTAACATTGCAAAACCATGCAGGCAAAATTTTCAAGGCTTAATGACATAAAAATGTAATCATAGGATTGAATTTGAATTTCACTCAGATTGTCTAAAATGCTTAACGTGACATGTTGTCTTGCGGCTCAGAGGGGTAAATCCAGACTGCTTTTAAAAGCAGTTTGTGAGTGAACCAACAAATCTGGAATTGACCAGTGTATCTCAGTGAACTTTTCTATCAAAACCCGCAAGACACTAATGAAAAAATACAATAGACAGAGGAGACACAGACAGACAGACAGACGGATTCTGCTCTTGACTCTTGCCCTGGCAGGTCATAGCAGCTCTCCTTACTTACTCTGTCTCCCTACGATCCCCGTTGGGGAGGGGAACCTTTACCAGCGTCGTCTTCACCTTGACTTACACGATGAGCTACGCAAATCGTGTAAAGATCAAGCCAAAAAGTGGTACCGTTGATGATTCAACGAAGATTGCTCTTGCAACTGTTGTTCAGGGAGCACTGAAAGTTAAATTCAACACCATTTTGTCCCTGAAGGAAGCATTCATTGTTGTATGTCACGATGATGCTGAAGCAGAGAAGTTACTCACTACAGAAGCCACCACTACACTTACCACTCAAGGGTTTACTGTTACGTCATCTCCTGCCCTCAGGGCCAGGAAATCAGTATTCCTTAAAAAACTTGACAAGATTCTGACGTCTTAAACACCTGCAGAACTCAAGACATCCATCGAGACGCAAAATACTTGGGCTACTGTACCTCGCCCCTCGTGGGTCCTTACCTGTGAGTCCTATCGTATCGTCACTAATAAATATTTAATGTTGTACAAAGTGTACAAGTAACATACTTTCCTCACAGAAATAATAAACCACGTTAAAACTGTACTAAATGAGTACATCAAAGACTGAACAACACTTGACACAAAAACTCATCATTATATTGAAATTAATAACAGAAATATGTACGCGAATACAGTTACTGTTTTTAATGTCCGATTATTACTCTAATTTTCTGAATTATCTAATGAGAAAAAAGGATCGGAGAAAATTATTGTTTGGCGAGTCACGGTGTGGCTGGTGACCACCATGGCCCACAGTGGTGAGTCACGGTGTGGCTGGTGACCATCGTGGCCCCAGTGGTGAGTTACAGTGTGGCTGGTGACCACCATGGCCCTAGTGTTGAGTCACAGTGTACCTGATGACCACCATGGCCCTATTGGTGAGTTACAGTGTGACTGGTGACCATCAACGCCCCCAATGGTGAGTTACAGTGTGGCTGGTGACCATCGTGGCCCCAGTGGTGAGTCACAGTGTACCTGATGACCACCATGGCCCTATTGGTGAGTTACAGTGTGGCTGGTGACCACCATGGCCCACAGTGGTGAGTCACAGTGTGGCTGGTGACCATCGTGGCCCCAGTGGTGAGTTACAGTGTGGCTGGTGACCACCATGGCCCTAGTGTTGAGTCACAGTGTACCTGATGACCACCATGGCCCTATTGGTGAGTTACAGTGTGGCTGGTGACCACCATGGCCCACAGTGGTGAGTCACAGTGTGGCTGGTGACCACCATGGCCCACAGTGGTGAGTCACAGTGTGGCTGGTGACCATCGTGGCCCCAGTGCTGAGTTACAGTGTGGCTGGTGACCACCATGGCCCTAGTGTTGAGTCACAGTGTACCTGATGACCACCATGGCCCTACTGGTGAGTTACAAAGTGACTGGTGACCATCATGGCCCACAGTGGTGAGTCACAGTGTGGCTGGTGACCATCGTGGCCCCAGTGGTGAGTTACAGTGTGGCTGGTGACCACCATGGCCCTAGTGTTGAGTCACAGTGTACCTGATGACCACCATGGCCCTATTGGTGAGTTACAAAGTGACTGGTGACCATCATGGCCCACAGTGGTGAGTCACAGTGTGGCTGGTGACCATCGTGGCCCCAGTGCTGAGTTACAGTGTGGCTGGTGACCACCATGGCCCTAGTGTTGAGTCACAGTGTACCTGATGATCACCATGGCCCTATTGGTGAGTTACAAAGTGACTGGTGACCATCATGGCCCACAGTGGTGAGTCACAGTGTGGCTGGTGACCACCATGGCCCCACTGGTGAGTTACAGTGTGGCTGGTGACCATCATGGCCCCACTGGTGAGTTACAGTGTGGCTGGTGACCACCATGGCCCCACTGGTGAGTTACAGTGTGGCTGGTGACCATCATGGCCCCCAATGGTGAGTCACAGTGTGGCTGGTGACCACCAGAGCCCCAGTGATGAGTTACAGTATGGTGGGTGACCACAATGGCCCCACTGGTGAGTTACAGTGTGGCTGGTGATCACCGTGGCACCAATGGCGAGTCACAGTGTTTCTGGATCGTCGTGACCACAGTGGTGAATCATACAGTGTGGCTGGTGACAACCAGGGCCCCAGTGGTGAGTCACATTGTGACTAGCAACCACCAGGGTCCCATTGGTGAGTCACAGTGTAACTGGTGATCACCAGGGCCCCTGAGTTGAGTCACGGTGCTGACTGGTGACCAACAAGTCCCCAGTGTTGATTCACAGAGTGGGACCGGTGACCATCATGTCCCCAGTGGTGAGTCACAACAATGTGACTGGTGACCATGGCCCCAGTGGTGAGTCACAACAGTGTGACTGGTGACCATGGCCCCAGTGGTGAGTCACAACAGTGTGACTGGTGACCATGACCCCAGTAGCGAGTCACAACAATGTGACTGGTGACCATGGCCCCAGTGGTGAGTCACAACAGTGTGACTGGTGACCATGACCCCAGTAGCGAGTCACAGCAATGTGACTGGTGACCATGGCCCCAGTGGTGAGTCACAACAGTGTGACTGGTGACCATCATGGCCCCAGTGGTGAGTCACAACAGTGTGACACTGGTGACCATCATGGCTCCAGTGGTGAGTCACAACAGTGTGACTGGTGACCATGACCCCAGTAGCGAGTCACAACAATGTGACTGGTGACCATGGCCCCAGTGGTGAGTCACAACAGTGTGACACTGGTGACCATCATGGCCCCAGTGGTGAGTCACAACAGTGTGACTGGTGACCATGACCCCAGTAGCGAGTCACAACAGTGTGACTGGTGACCATGGCCCCAGTAGCGAGTCACAACAGTGTGACTGGTGACCATGACCCCAGTAGCGAGTCACAACAGTGTGACTGGTGACCATGACCCCAGTGGTGAGTCACAACAGTGTGACACTGGTGATCATCATGGCCCCAGTGGTGAGTCACAACAGTGTGACACTGGTGACCATCATGGCCCCAGTGGTGAGTCACAACAGTGTGACTGGTGACCATCATGGCCCCAGTGGTGAGTCACAACAGTGTGACACTGGTGACCATTATGGCCCCAGTGGTGAGTCACAACAGTTTGACACTGGTGATCATCATGGCCCCAGTGGTGAGTCACAACAGTGTGACTGGTGACCATGACCCCAGTAGCGAGTCACAACAGTGTGACTGGTGACCATGACCCCAGTAGCGAGTCACAACAGTGTGACTGGTGACCATGACCCCAGTGGTGAGTCACAACAGTGTGACTGGTGACCATCATGGCCCCAGTGGTGAGTCACAACAGTGTGACACTGGTGACCATCATGGCCCCAGTGGTGAGTCACAACAGTGTGACTGGTGACCATGACCCCAGTAGCGAGTCACAACAGTGTGACTGGTGACCATGACCCCAGTAGCGAGTCACAACGGTGTGACTGGTGACTACCTGGTGACCACTGGCGAGTCTCACAGTGGATATAAACTCATTAACATTACAACACAATTATATACATCTGTCACTTAATTTTACTATATTTTCCATATAATTCTTGTAAAAGTTAGCTATTTTAGTTATTTATTAATAATTGTGTTGCCGTGTCATGATAATCGCTTCTAAACTGTTGCTCTGGCGACAACTTTTCCTGGAGCTGATGACGCTAAGAAAAATATTTAAGAATAATTCTTGAATCCATTTTTATTACATCAAATAGAGAGTAAAGTCTCCGGAAGACTTTAATTTTCTTTATGATTAATCATTGCAACTTTTAAACAAGTTTTACCAAATGAAAAGGAATTTAATTAGCAATTACATCAATAATGGAAAGAAAATGAACGGAAATACACAATAAAGGTAGTTTATAATTTTATTAATGTGAACGGGAGTGTTACAAGTTAGACATAATCCAACTAAACATTATCACTCCAATGTCTCGCACAACTCATGGTAATATTGCTACCTATTGTACATCACAGAACATTACTTAAAATTTATGTTGTAATACATGATTCCATAGGATGCAATTAAGTTGCATAAACTGTATCACTTTTAGATAAGAAGAGAATTTCACCCCAACATGGAAGATGTGTTTATTTAATATCACATACCTGCAAGTCCCTCCCAAGAAACTAGTCACTAGTAATCCCTTCCTTAAATCACTTGTAAAAGCAACTGCCCAGAATTATGAACTCGTAGTAATTATTACTGGCAGTAATAATTTATCACAAGTAGTAATTATTACCTGTAATAATAATTTATCACAAGTAGTAATTATTACCTGTAATAATAATTTATCACAAGCAGTAATTATTACCGGTCTACCTACCTGGAGGTTATTCCGGGGATCAACGCCCCCGCGGCCCGGTCCACGACCAGGCCTCCCGTGGATCAGGGCCTGATCAACCAGGCTGTTACTGCTGGCCGCACACAGTCCAACGTACGAGCCACAGCCCGGCTGATCCGGCACTGACTAAGCATCTGTCCAGCTCTCTTGAAGGCAGCCAGGGGTTTATTGGCAATTCCCCTAATGCTTGGTGGAAGGCTGTTGAACAGTCTGGGGCCCCGGACACTTACGGTGTTTTCTCTTAGTGTACCAATGGCGCCCCTACTTTTAATTGGGGGCATTTTGCATCGCCTGCCCAGTCTTTTACTTTCGTAGGGAGTGATTTCTGTGTGCAGATTCGGGACCATTCCTTCCAGAATTTTCCAAGTGTAGATTATGATATATCTCTCCCTCCTGCGTTCCAACGAGTACAAGTCAAGTGCTTCCAAGCGTTCCCAGTAGTTAAGGTGCTTGACAGAACTTATACGTGCAGTAAAGGATCTCTGTACACTCTCTAGATCTGCAATTTCACCTGCTTTGTATGGAGATGTTAATGTACAGCAGTATTCCAGCCTAGAGAGAACAAGTAATTTGTAAAGGATCATCATGGGCTTGGCATCTCTCGTTTTGAACATTCTCATTATCCATCCTATCATTGTCTTTGCACTTGTGATCGTGTCAGTAGTAATAATTTATCACAAGTTATATACATTGATGGATCTAAGCAGGAGTCTACTTGCATGGTTCTTGTTGCCACGTCCCTATTAAAGAACAATAGGAATTTTTTTGAGTTAGGCATTAGAATTAACAACTGGGCGTCTACAATGCAAACTGAGTTATTTACCGTCCAAATGGTACTAAAGTTAACTTATGATACTGAGCTTGACTCTATCATCATTACTGATGCTATGTCATCACTGAAGGCTCTTGAATCACATAATTACTCAAACAACATGCTCATTGGAAAAGCCAGGTACAGATACTCAAAACTTCAGGAAAGACTAATTAATTCTTAACGAATGCAAAATGGAACTCTGTGAACCATTAACTAATATTTTTAAATTATCTCTTCAAACAGGTGTAGTGTCTGATATGTGGAAGATGGCTAATGTAATTCCTGTTTTTAAAGCAGGGGACAAGTCGTTACCGTCAAATTACCGCCCAATAAGCCTGACCTCAATTGTAGGCAAATTACTAGAGACAATTATAGCTGAGATTATAAGAAGCCATCTCGATAAGCATAGCTTGATTAATGATACTCAGCATGGATTCACGAGAGGCCGTTCTTGTCTAACTAATTTATTAATTTTCTTCAGTACAGCTTTTGAGGCTGTTGATCACGATAAAGAATTTGATATTATTTACTTAGATTTTAGTAAGGCTTTTGATAGAGTTCCGTACCAAAGACTGTTAAAGAAAGTGGCAGCTCATGGCATTGGGGGAAAAGTGGTCTCGTGGATCGAGTTATGGCTCACAGACAGGAAGCAGTGTCCATAAATGGGATTAAATCCGAGTGGGGATCTGTAACAAGTGGCGTTCCACAGGGATCAGTCTTGTGCCCGTTGTTGTTTATAATATATATCAATGATCTTGATGAGGGAATTACTAGTGAAATGAGCAAATTCGCCGATGACACAAAGATAGGTAAGATAATTGATTCAAACGTAGATATCAGGTAACTTCAGGAGGATTTAGACAAACTCAATACCTGGTCAGCAAAGTGGTAGATGCAGTTCAATGTAGATAAATGCAAGGTTCTGAAGCTCGGGAGTGCCCATAACCCTAGCACTTATAAATTAAATAATGTAGAACTTAGCCATACAGATTGTGAAAAGGACCTGGGGGTTATGCTGAGCAGCAACCTTAAACCAAGACAGCAAAGCCTAAGCGTACGTAATAGGGCAAATAGATTATTGGGATTTATATCAAGAAGTGTAAGCAACAGAAGTCCAGAGGTTATACTGCAGCGTTATACATCATTAGTAAGGCCTCACCTAGATTATGCAGCTCAGTTCTGGTTTCCATATTACAGAATGGACATAAATTCGTTAGAAAACATTCAGCGTAGAATGACTAAATTAATACATAGCATTAGAAATCTTCCTTATGAAGAAAGATTGAAAACTCTTAAGTTACATTCACTTGTTAGACGAAGAATGAGGGGAGACATGATCGAAGTGTATAAGTGGAAGATGGGTATTAATAAAGGGGATATTAATAAGGTCTTGCGAATATCTCTCCAAGAGAGAACCCGCAGTAATGGATTTAAATTAGATAAGTTTAGATTTAGAAAGGACATAGGAAAGTATTGGTTTGGAAATAGGGTAGTTGATGAGTGGAACAGTCTACCTAGTTGCGTTATTGAGGCTAGGACTTTAGGTAGTTTCAAATTTAGGTTGGATAAATATACGAGTGGGAGGGGTTGGATTTGAGTGGGACTTGCAAATGAGTGGATAGAGTTATCAGACCTTATTTCTTGGGTAGCATTGAAAATTGGCTTGGGCAAATGTTTTGTTAGTGGGATGGATTGTAAAGTACCTGCCGAGTATGGGCCAACAGGCCTGCTGCAGTGATCCTCCTTTCTTATGTTCTTATGTTCTTAATAAACAATTGTTATGGATCCCATCACACATTGAACTACTTCTTCATCATACAGTTAAGTTAGCCAAGAAAACTACCTCGAAAAAAATGTAAAATATAACTTTGGTTTATCTGTGTCTAGTATTATGAATAATATTAGGAGAGAAATAATGAAAGTGAATGTCATAGGAATTCCTGAATAGATCTATAACCCACTGTAACATGAACATAGATAAGTACATTTATGTAGTAACTTGCAATGTGAACAGACTGATGTAGTGGCCAGGCTTAGGCTTAGTTACAAGTATTTCTGGCAGTTTGGTCCAATCTTTTCTTTTTCATAGAGAGTGATTTCTGTGTGCAGATTTGGGACGAGTCCCTCTACGATTTTCCAGGTGTAGATTATGATGTGTCTTTGTCGCCTGCGTTACAGGAAGTACAGGTCAAGAAACTTTAAAAGTTCCCAGTAATTAAGGTGCTTGATGGAATTTGTACTTGCAGTGAAACTTCTCTCTACATTCACCGGATTTGTGATTTTTACCTATTTTGAATGGGGCTGGTAGTGTACAGCAGTATTCCAGCCTAGAGAGAACAATTTAGAATGCATCATGATTGGCAAGGCATCCCTTGTTTTGAAAGTTCTCATTATTCATCCTATCATTTTCCTCGCAGATATGATAGTGACACTAGTGTGATTCTTGAAGGTAAAGTCCTCTGACATTAACACTCCCAGGTCCTTCACACTGGTTTTTCGCTCTACTGTGTGGTTAGTTTCCAGCTACTACCTCAGGTTTTTCCTTAACAGAGTTACTGAAATCTTTCCTCGTCACATTATTTTTCCCTGCCCTGAAATCCAACTCAGAAGCGAGGACAAGATAGAAAACATCATGAGCTGACTTTATTGTAGGCTCGACCCGTCCTGTGAACCAGCCAGTTCAGCAGAGCTTGTAACTCATGTGTGATGGTTGTCTGGTATGAGAGTGAAGGTCTGTTATGATTCCCTACTTAGTTTAACATTACTAACAGTTTAATAATACCACAAGATAGACAACCACAATCAGAGTCACTTTGGCACTGCACTAATCAATGGCTTAACTTCATTAATATATTCCTTGGCCGACTTGTATTTTGAGAAAGACTTTTATGATACTTAAATACACGTGAAAGTAATTCGAATGAATAAATAAAAACACTGAATCATAAATGATTTCACCATCATGTTGGCCTTTATATATGTTGCTTAAGAATAACTCGCAGTGTTCTCCTTGACATTAAGTCTCTAGTCCAACTAATGCCAGCCTTTGATACTGAGATTATAAAAATGGAAATTACTTTCTAAGATAATTGTATGAGAGAGAGAGAGAGAGAGAGAGAGAGAGAGTGAGAGAGAGAGAGAGAGAGAGAGAGAGAGAGAGAGAGAGAGAGAGAGAGAGAGAGAGAGAGAGAGAGAGAGAGAGAGAGAAAGGAGGGGAGGCAGATGGCCCTGAGATTAGCGTGATGGGGGAAGGAATTAAAACTCTCAGAGGGAAGAAAATCACAAGTCTATGGAAAACTTCCCACATCCTCAATCTTCTCAGTTTTTGGCTTGATCCATTTCTCTATTTATATAGCAGGGAAAGTGAACGAAAGAAGAAGAGAAAGGAAGAGAGAAGAGAAGGAGAGGGGATTTAGATAAAGGAGAAACGGAAGCAAAGCACTGATAAATGTTCGGCAAGAGAGACGAGGAAACGATTTTAATGCTGGATGAGAATGGGTGGTGGACGCTAGTGGGTGGTGGACGCTAGTGGGTGGTGGACGCTACTGGGTGGTCGACTCTCATGTGTGGTCGACGATTGTGGGTGGTCGACGATTGTGGGTGGTCGACGATTGTGGGTGGTCAACGTTAGTGGGTGGTCGACGCTAATGTGTGGTCGACGCTAGTGTATAATCAACGTTAGTCTGCAGTCGAAATCAGTCTATGGTGTGGCTGACACTAGTGTGCCTGACACTAGTGTGGTTGGCACTAGTGTGCCTGACACTAGTTTGACAGTGTGGTAGACACTAGTGTGGTTGACCCCCTTGTGAGTGGAGGTATATTTTAGTGTGTGGTCGACGCTGTGTGTAGGCGATGTTACTTTGTGGGTGACGTTAGTATTGGCTCGACAATACTAACGCAAGTGTGGGGTCGACGTCCCCACACTTGATTGATTCTACGCGAGTTTGTTGAGGGTTGACACTGGTGTTGTGTCTACGCCAGTTTGTTGAGGGTTGACGCTGGTGTTGTGTCTACGCCAGTTTGTTGAGGGTTGACACTGGTGTTGTGTCTACACCAGTTTGTTGAGGGTTGACGCTGGTGTTGTGTCTACGCCAGTTTGTTGAGGGTTGACACTGGTGTTGTGTCTATGCCAGTTTGTTGAGGGTTGACGCTGGTGTTGTGTCTACGCCAGTTTGTTGAGGGCTGACGCTGGTGTTGTGTCTACGCCAGTTTGTTGAGGGTTGACGCTGGTGTTGTGTCTACGCCAGTTTGTTGAGGGTTGGCACTGGTGTTGTGTCTACTCCAGTTTGTTGGGGGTTGACGCTGGTGTTGTGTCTATTCCAGTTTGTTGAGGGTTGACACTGGTGTTGTGTCTACGCCAGTTTGTTGAGGGTTGACGCTGGTGTTGTGTCTACGCCAGCTTGTCGAGGGTTGACGCTGGTGTTGTGTCTACACCAGTTTGTTGAGGGTTGACACTGGTGTTGTGTCTACGCCAGTTTGTTGAGGGTTGACGCTGGTGTTGTGTCTACGCCAGCTTGTCGAGGGTTGACGCTGGTGTTGTGTCTACGCCAGTTTGTTGAAGGTTGACGCTTGTGTTGTGTCTACGCCAGTTTGTTGAGGGTTGACACTGGTGTTGTGTCTACACCAGTTTGTTGAGGGTTGACGCTGGTGTTGTGTCTACGCCAGTTTGTTGAGGGTTGACACTGGTGTTGTGTCTATGCCAGTTTGTTGAGGGTTGACGCTGGTGTTGTGTCTACGCCAGTTTGTTGAGGGCTGACGCTGGTGTTGTGTCTACGCCAGTTTGTTGAGGGTTGACGCTGGTGTTGTGTCTACGCCAGTTTGTTGAGGGTTGGCACTGGTGTTGTGTCTACTCCAGTTTGTTGGGGGTTGACGCTGGTGTTGTGTCTATTCCAGTTTGTTGAGGGTTGACACTGGTGTTGTGTCTACGCCAGTTTGTTGAGGGTTGACGCTGGTGTTGTGTCTACGCCAGCTTGTCGAGGGTTGACGCTGGTGTTGTGTCTACACTAGTTTGTTGAGGGTTGACACTGGTGTTGTGTCTACGCCAGTTTGTTGAGGGTTGACGCTGGTGTTGTGTCTACGCCAGCTTGTCGAGGGTTGACGCTGGTGTTGTGTCTACACCAGTTTGTTGAGGGTTGACGCTGGTGTTGTGTCTACGCCAGTTTGTTGAAGGTTGACGCTTGTGTTGTGTCTACACCAGTTTGTTGAGGGTTGACACTGGTGTTGCGTCTACACCAGTTTGTTGAGGGTTGACGCTGGTGTTGTGCCTACACCAGTTTGTTGAGGGTTGACACTGGTGCTGTGTGTACACCAGTTTGTTGAAGGTTGACGCTGGTGCTGTGTCTACACCAGTTTGTTGAGGGTTGGCGCTGGTGTTGTTTCTACACCAGTTTGTTGAGGGTTGACACTGATGTTGCGTCTACACCAGTTTGTTGAGGGCTGACACTGGTGTTGCGTCTACACCAGTTTGTTGAGGGCTGACACTGGTGTTGCGTCTACACCAGTTTGTTGGGGGTTGACACTGGTGTTGCGTCTACACCAGTTTGTTGAGGGCTGACACTGGTGTTGCGTCTACACCAGTTTGTTGAGGGCTGACACTGGTGTTGCGTCTACACCAGTTTGTTGAGGGCTGACACTGGTGTTGCGTCTACACCAGTTTGTTGAGGGCTGACACTGGTGTTGCGTCTACACCAGTTTGTTGAGGGTTGACACTGATGTTGCGTGTACACCAGTTTGTTGAGGGTTGACACTGATGTTGCGTCTACACCAGTTTGTTGAGGGTTGACACTGGTGTTGCGTCTACACCAGTTTGTTGAGGGCTGACACTGGTGTTGCGTCTACACCAGTTTGTTGAGGGTTGACGCTGGTGTTGCGTCTACACCAGTTTGTTGAGGGTTGACACTGGTGTTGCGTCTACACCAGTTTGTTGAGGGTTGACGCTGGTGTTGTTATTGCTGTTCTTCTGCTGAACAGCGGTTTAGTGCTGATGAAGGTAGCGTAGGTAGCAATGATACGGCCGTGGACTAGTTTGGCTTTAATTGGGTAGGAGTGAGTACACAACGGGCAGTGTGAGGGAGTGACCGCAAGCCAGTCCGTGGAGGGGGAGCACTTGTGTCTATCAAGTCGGTCGGCTTAGGAGTGAGAGAGGGTAGGCTGTGCTTCCCACTGACCTGGGTAAGCCTACAGAGGGCAGCACTGAATGCCGCGAAATATGAACTAGTCAGAGCAGACGGCTAGGCTGTGTGCTCTGACAGTACAGGCTGTCTACAGTGTTGCGTCTACACCAGTTTGTTGAGGGTTGACACTGGTGTTGCGTCTACACCAGTTTGTTGAGGGTTGACACTAGTGTTGCGTCTACACCAGTTTGTTGAGGGTTGACACTGGTGTTGCGTCTACACCAGTTTGTTGAGGGTTGACGCTGGTGTTGCGTCTATGGAATGTTTGGAGTAATTGTGATTACAACTGAAGCTGCGTGTAATTAAAAACTTTTGAGAAACTTTAACTGTGACTACTGTTAAGCTTATTCGCTCTTAAATTACTTTATAAATCTAAGACACTATGATGGACTAATGA
The DNA here is from genome assembly GCF_038502225.1 of Cherax quadricarinatus. Classification (NCBI taxonomy): domain Eukaryota; kingdom Metazoa; phylum Arthropoda; class Malacostraca; order Decapoda; family Parastacidae; genus Cherax; species Cherax quadricarinatus. The sequence continues at coordinate 53,573,661 of NC_091303.1, read as the reverse complement.
CATAATGAAATGATACATAAGTGGACGTTCTGATGTGAAAAATTATATACGAGAGAAATGTGTTGTATTCAACGTGGATGGCTTGTTACACGTGTCAGAAAGTGACCTCTACTAGCTCCTAGCAAACCCTGTACTAGCTCCTAGCAAATCCTCTGCCTGCAGTCGCAATGTTTACTCTTCGTTCTGCTAGTGTTGTTGCTTCTGGTAAAGTGCTGAGAGCAATAAACAAGTGTTTATAAAGTGATATACCAGGTTATTTTTTTTAACTAATAAAATATAATCGAGTTAAGCGAGAGACCTATTTGTGAAGCTTAAAGTGGTAATGTTTATACAAGTGTTAAATGATACGCACTGAATTAGTGAGAATGTTTTTATTACGTGATTAAGACCTATGAGTGTTTACGAGGTGAGGAAACCTTAGAAGCTATACACTGACATGAAAAGCACGAGGAATCAGCAAGAACGTTCTTTAATTAAGAGGAAAAAAAATGTGAAGTAAGAGAGACGTACAAGATAACAGCGAGAGTGATTACGAGCAATGCAAAAGAGTGAGAAGTGGTAGGTGTGTGTGTGTGTGTGTGTGTGTGTGTGTGTGTGTGTGTGTGTGTGTGTGTGTGTGTGTGTGTGTGATGTATGAATCTTAGTGATTTCTTCTCTTCCAGACTGATGGAGATGAATGAAGGGAGAGAGATTAGGAAACATTGGGAATCTTATATTACCACATTTCTACTAAGAATAAATGCCAAATTTACGAGACTAATGAATGATCCCATTTTAGATGCTATGAGAGGATTGTAAATAGAATTAAATGGACAGTGATGGAAGGGTTAAATAACGCATTTGTTAATCTAGAGGGCACAGATTCAGCGAGAATGAGACCCCAGTGACGTATAAAACCCCTATGAAAAGATATTGCAAAAACAATATCCACTCCAGAAGATACATAGGTCGCTTAGTTCGTAATAGTTTTTACTTTTTATATATTTGTCGTTGTCTATATTGTTTCCCTGTGCCTGTATTTTATAAACATATCCCCCCAGTGTGAAAACGCTGAGCTGAGGCGTTGAGTAAGGATCACTGGCTAGTAGTGAGTCAACACGCTAGTTGGTCAGTACGCTACTGGTGAGTAAACATGCTAGTAGTGGGTTGGGGCTAAGGGTCAACACGGCAGTGGTGTGTTGATGCCTTTTACAAAAAGATAAAATCCTTTGGTCTGCCAGGTCAGCTCATCTCGTGATCCGACAGGGAGACCTGTTATTGATTTGTATGAGAAAGATTAGTAAAGTCTGCCATTTAAGGCAGCTCCTTTTTCCACTGAGAACAATTATAATTAAGGCTAATAGGGTGCAAGGTTTAATAAAATTTACATCTAAAAGGAAAACAATCAGGAAGGTCTATATTACAACTAGGATAAATGCGATTTACGCCATTTTATGAGTGTAATGATGAGCCAGACTGCTTGTATCCAACAGTGAGGGGAAACTACCATGAATTAGACGTGATGTCAACATTGAAGTCACTATTGCCATTCAAAAATAAAATTCTCGACTAACAAGGTGTTATCTAGAGGCTCAGAGACAGCTAGACGAATGACCTCGTAACAAGCTGTTAGCATCGTTAGCCGCACCATTAAGCCGGCGAGCAGGACAATAGTTGTACCGGTGCTGGCAGTGATGAGAACAAACAACGCAGAATAGGGATTATCTATCCATGTCAAGGTATTAGAAAACTGATTTTAAAAACATAAAAATATATTTCAAATTGCCAAACGTATAAAACCAAATTTCTGATTATAATGAGATAAGTGACTTGACAGAAGACATAAATGCAGAAATATCAGCTAAAAACAGTAACTAGGGTAGCTCACACATACAAAGTTTGTATCGGTCGCTGCGTTATTCGACCATTCCATCAGCTCAGTTTCCCCTATGTTTAACTGTCTTAATACACCAGGAACTGTAACACCCCAGGAAGTACAGGAGCTGGAGATCAACAACCCTAGAAGGTCCAGGAGCTGCAAAATTAACAACCTCAAGGGTCAGAGAAGCTGGAACTCAATCCAGACATACACTGTTAAAATACAGGAATTTAACATAACGTTTTTAAATTGTTTAACATCGCAATAGGTTTGATTCACATTTTTTTAATACATCTTGCAAATTGGCTTCTAAAAAAAACAAAATTCTGAAGTTTTCTTTAGGTAAGACAAGAGGCGCACCTGGTGTTATTGTCCGGGTATTTACCAGGTGTATCTGGTGTCCCCGAAGCAAGACATATAAGACGTTGCCTGAATATTTTTCTTGGTTTTCCTTCACCCAACTTTTACTTCCCACGTTGCTCATAACTCGAGGCTTCAAATAATCGGTTTCAAAATTTCAAAGCTTGTGCACGGTCACTAGGACTAAATTCTTGGAACAACTGGCGTGTACAGGAGCCCTGCAGCCAAAGTTGGTGATACCATTCCCAGCATCCTGGAGTGGCTCGAATTCCAAAAGCCATCAAAGAAAAAAATCAGAAACGTTCAAATGACGGAGAGTTAGCTTTTGTTTTTACTGTGTAATGATATATAGTCCCAGCAACCGCATATGTATCCAATTTTGCTAAATAAAAATGAACTGTCACCCTGCATAATTGGGTATATTTTTTATATATGCAATCTCAGTATACAGATTATACCAATATATGTAAAATAACCACAGTTAAAAAAATTGGGAAATTCCAATCGCTTTCGTGATTTTTACATTATCAGGGAATGTGAGAAATTATCCTAGCACTTGGAAAAATCCCTATTCTTTCACTGTGGTTATTTTTCATTATGCAAAATATGTGGAGAATATTCCACATTGAGATGGAAATCTTTAGCTCGAGATCTTTCGCACTCTCTGTGCATAGTCAGGAGCTGTGGAATGTTGCAAGGCTAGCAGCAAATAGTAAGGGGAAAAATTCTCTCTGAAGCAAGACAGAAGCGAAAAGCATCATGCCATGTCTCAGTCTAGTGTGGGTGCCATCCATTCAACCATCTCCACCAGTTCCCTCTCTTCCCTTACGGGGGATGGGAGGCAGGGTGGCCACAAACCCAAAGGTAGTTTAATAGAGTGTAATTTGTTATGGTGCATGTCTGACCACCGTTGTTGCCAACGGCCGCAAAAGACGGGCAGAGATGACGGTAAAATAATCTCTGAAAGCAATACCTCTATAGGAAACTATAATATCACGCACCGCTGACCGCGCAGCAGCATCCACCTGTTCACTGCCCTGTACATCAACGTGTCCAGGGACCCAACAGAACACGACGTTTTTGTTTTTGCTAGCTACACGGTACAACCATAGCTGAATACGGAGGACCAATGGATGAGGGGAACCAAATTGTATAATAGCCTGTAAAGAGCGGAGGGAATCCCAAATGATCACAAACGCCGAAGGAGACATGTATGTAATATGGAGAAGCGCTATGAGGATGGCATACAACTCAGTGGTGAAAATACTAGCAGAATTTAACAAATGACCTCGGATAACATCGTCAGGGAACACCTCCGCGAACCCAACACCGTCAGAAGATTTAGAACCATCTGTATAGACAGCGACAGCATGAGCATGCGACCGGAAGTGATCATGAAAAAGGGAGCGAGAAGCAGCTGTTTGTAGGAGAGCTTTGGAGCGGGGCAGTAGGGGAGAACAGACGCGAACCGTCGGAACCTTCCAAGGGAGAAGGTAAAAGGCAGACACTAAATGAATATACAAATGAGGCAACAGGAGAGAAGACCGGAGTGAAGACGAAGAGAAAACGACTGGAGTAAGCAGGGGCGCCGAACAAATAACGGGGTTCTACTAACATCTGAGACCAACCTATACATAGATGGAACACGAAGGTCATGAGAGCGGACAAAGTTACGAAGGCAATGAGCATCACGACGATCAGCTAAGGAACATTCGCTTCAGCATAGAGGCTTTCAACAGGAGATGAACGGAAGGCACCAAGGCATGAACGTAGACCCTGATTATGATGGGAAACTAACTTAGAAAGTTGTAGGAGAAGCAGCAGAATAGACTTGGTGGCCATAATTCAGCTTGGAAAAAAACTAGGGTGGAATGTAAACGGAGGAAAGTCCGGCGATCTGCTCCCCATGAACGATGCGCAAGAATTTTAAGGAGATTTAGCTGACCATGACAAGTTGCCTTCAGAGAGGAAATGTGAGGTTTCCATGTCAACCGGCGATCGAACAGAAGGCCAAGAAACTTGACCGTATCACATCCTGGAATTCGTGAGCTGTGTAAATACAATGAAATATCTGAGACATGAGGACGTCTAGTGAAGGTAATGAAATGGGTTTTCGCACTAGAAAATTTAAATCCATGAAAAGTGGCTCAATGGGAAACTCGGTCAATCGCATCCTGAAGGAAGGCCGCTACCAGGCGACGGTCAGCGACGGTCAGCGACGCTACCAGGCGCGAAGAAGTTGCAGGCGTGCGAGGCCTTCCAGACTGAGAAACTAACAGGTGAGAAGAAGTGAAAGTAGGGAAAGGTAAGGAGGCAGAGGCTTCAGAGGGTATAACAGCAAAAGAATTAGAGACGGGGATGACCCCTGAAGATGTGGCACCGGAAGAGCTGGTAGGCGGGGGATGGGGGGTGAGTGCCAAGGTTGGAGGTCTCCTAGCTACTCGAGAATAAGGAACACGGGGAAGATTCCCCTAAAGGCAACATATTTCATGTTCATTTAGACCTGACGTTGGCGGGAAAAAGAAAGGCGAGTTTCACTGCAATTAAGACAAGTCGAGGGAAGACTGCAAAATGTATTGGCATGATTTGCGGCACCACAGACCTGGCACTCTGCCGCACACCTGCAATATTTAGCTGGATGTCCGAAGCGCCAACAATTTCGAAACTGTTGGGGTGTAGGAACCACTTTACGGACCTCGAGGTGATATCCTGCAATATAAAAGGAGAACAGGAGTTCACAAAAATCAAAGGTTAAACGGGCGATGTTACTGGGAAAGCACCTCCGTCCATGAGCAGGCAGAACATATGTATCCATTTTGAGAATTGGAAGGTCCTAAAGGTCTAATTGCTCTAAAATACCGTCACCATTATATATATATATATATATATATATATATATATATATATATATATATATATATATATATATAAATGCAAAACAATCACAGGGGAAGTAAACTGATAGCTCGAGGCCTTTAATATTACAGTGTGTTAATATCAGTATTATTAAAATACGAGGAAGCTTCGGAAAAATTATACCAAAATTACCATAACTTAGTTTTTTAGAAGGAATAAATTAAAACCCTATTATTACGTAACTGGAGGGTGTTAAATTATTTTTTCGAAGTATACTCTAACCATTAGTGACTAGTTCCAAACTGGCACGCTGAAATAACTCCCTTTATAGTAAGAATTTCTACAGACGGTCTAGTCTTTGTCACGGAACAAAGACTTTAAAATATGTTGATGTCGGGCACCAGGAATATTATCAATAAGTCTTTAAGAAGGAACTTGATCGTCTGTATGAAGGAACTTAAGTTCAAGTTCCTGCGGAGGATAAATTGGACTGCGTGCTGATGCTATCAACAGCCTGGTTGGTCAGACAAGCAACAGGGGGACCTCGTATGAGACGAGGCCCGACCCCCTCCCACTCCTGAAGCAACTACATGTAACCTGCGGATGACCAACCATCACTCTCCCTCACTATCATTTATCATCTCTTACCATCACTCACCATCTCTCACTATCTCTCACCATCCCTTATCACCCCTTCAACTGCTCCCCCTTAATCTATCGCTTCTCCTCACCCATTCCTATCATCTATCCCTTCCTCTCACCCATCCCCATCATCTCTCACTTCCCCTCACCCGTCACCATCACGTCACTTCCCCTCACCCTTCCCCATCATGCAACTTCCTTCACAATCCTCCATATATCACATCTCTTCATCCGTCATCAAATTATCACTTCCCCTCATCAGTCCCCATCATCTACCATTTCCCCTCACCCATCCCCATCATCAATCAATTCCCCCTCACCGTCCTCCATCATCTATCACTTTCCGTCACTTTATATTCCACCAGTTTCTTCCCTCTCCTTCCCCTCAGTAACCCCTTCCTCTCCTTCCCATCAGTAACCCCTTCCTCTCCTTCCCATCAGTAACCCCTTCCTCTCCTTCCCATCAGTAACCCCTTCCTCTCCTTCCCCTCAGTAACCCCTTCCTCTCCTTCCCCTCAGTAACCCCTTCCTCTCCTTCCCCTCAGTAACCCCTTCCTCTCCTTCCCCTCAGTAACCCCTTCCTCTCCTTCCTTTCAGTAACCCCTTCCCTTCAGTAACCCCTTCCTCTCCTTCCCCTAAGTAACTCCTTCCTCTCCTTCCCCTAAGTAACTCCTTCCTCTCCTTCCCCTCAGTAACCCCTTCCTCTCCTTCCCCTCAGTAACCCCTTCCTCTCCTTCCCTTCAGTAACCCATTCCTCTCCTTCCCCTCAGTAACCCCTATCTATCCTTCCCTTCAGTAACCCCTTCCTCTCCTTTCCTTCAGTAACCCCTTCCTCTCCTTTCCTTCAGTAACTCCTTTCTCTCCTTCCCTTCAGTAACCCCTTCCTCTCCTTCCCCTCAGTAACCCCTTTCTCTCCTTACTTCAGCAACCTCTTCCTCTCCTTCCCTTCAGTAACCCCTTCCTCTCCTTCACCTCAGTAACCCCTTTCTCTCCTTCCCTTCATTAACCCCTTCCTCTCCTTCCCCTCAGTAACCCCTTCCTCTCCTTCCCCTCAGTAACCATTTCCTCTAGTTCCCCTCAGTAACCACTTCCTCTCCTTCCCCTCAGTAACCTCTCTCTCTCTCCTTCCCTTCAGTAACCCCTTCCTCTCCTTCCCCTCAGTCACCCCTTCCTTTCCTTCCCCTCAGTAACCCCTTTCTCTCCTTCCCCTCAGTAACCCCTTCCTCTCCTTTACCTCAGTAAGCATTTCCTCTCCTTCCCCTCAGTAACCCCTTCCTATCCTTCCCCTCAGTAACCCCTTCCTCTCCTTCCCCTCAGTAACCCCTTCCTCTCCTTAACATCAGTCACCCCTTCCTTTCCTTCCCCTCAGTAACCCCTTTCTCTCCTTCCCCTCAGTAACCCCTTCCGCTCCTTTACCACAGTAAGCATTTCCTCTCCTTCCCCTCAGTAACCCCTTCCTATCCTTCCGCTCAGTAACCCCTTCCTCTCCTTCCCCTAAGTAACCCTTTCCTCTCCTTCCCCTCAGTATCCCCTTCCTCTCCTTCCCCTCAGTAACCCCTTCCCTTCAGTAACCCCTTCCTCTCCTTCCCCTCAGTAACCCCTTCCTCTCCTTAACATCAGTAACCCCTTCCTCTCCTTCCCCTCAGTAACCCCTTCCTCTCCTTCCGCTCTGTAACCCCTTCCTCTCCTTCCCCTAAGTAACCCTTTCCTCTCCTTCCCCTCAGTAACCCCTTCCTCTCCTTCCCCTCAGTAACCCCTTCCCCTCAGTAACCCCTTCCTCTCCTTCCCCTCAGTAACCCCTTCCTCTCCTTCCCCTCAGTAACCCCTTCCTCTCCTTCCCCTCAGTAACCTTTTCTCTCCTTCCCCTCAGTAACCCCTTCCTCTCCTTTCCTTCAGTAACCCCTTCCTCTCCTTCGCCTCAGTAACCCCTTTCTATCCTTCCCTTCAGTAACCCCTTCCTCTCCTTTCCTTCAGTAACCCCTTCCTCTCCTTTCCTTCAGTAACCCCTTTCTCTCTTTCCCTTCAGTAACCCCTTCCTCTCCTTCCCCTCAGTAACCCCTTTCTCTCCTTCCTTCAGTAACCTCTTCCTCTCCTTCCCCTCAGTAACCCCTTTCTCTCCTTCCCTTCAGTAACCCCTTCCTCTCCTTCCCCTCAGTAACCCCTTTCTCTCCTTCCCTTCAGTAACCCCTTCCTCTCCTTCCCCTCAGTAATCCCTTCCTCTCCTTCCCCTCAATAACCCCTTTCTCTCCTTCCTTCAGTAACCTCTTCCTCTCCTTCCCCTCAGTAACCCCTTCCTCTTCTTCCCCTCAGTAACCTCGTTCTCTCCTTCCCTTCAGTAACCCCTTCCTCTCCTTCCCCTCAGTAACCCCTTCCTCTCCTTCCCCTCAGTAACCCCTTCCTTTCCTTCCCCTCAGTAACCCCTTTCTCTCCTTCCTCTCAGTAACCCATTCCTCTCCTTTCCCTCAGTAACCATTTCCTCTCCTTCCCCTCAGTAACACCTTCCTCTCCTTCCCCTCAGTAACCACTTCCTTTCCTTCCCCTCAGTAACCCCTTTCTCTCCTTCCCCTCAGTAACCTTTTCCTCTCCTTCCCCTCAGTTACCCCTTTCTCTCCTTCCCTTCAGTAACCCCTTCCTCTCCTTGTCCTCAGTAACCCCTTTCTCTCCTTCCCCTCAGTAACCCCTTCCTCTCCTTCCCCTCAGTAACCCCTTTCTCTCCTTCCCTTCAGTAACCCCTTCCTCTCCTTCCCCTCAGTAACCCCTTTCTCTCCTTCCCTTCAGTAACCCCTACCTCTCCTTCTCCTCGGTAACCCCTTATTCTCCTTCCCTCAGTAACCCCTTCCTCTCCTTCCCCACAGTAACCCCTTCCTTTCCTTCCCCTCAGCAACCCCTTTTTCTCCTTCCCCTCAGTAGCCCCTTCCTCTCCTTCCACTCAGTAACCATTTCCTCTAGTTCCCCTCAGTAGCCCCTTCCTCTCCTTCCACTCAGTAACCATTTCCTCTAATTCCCCTCAGTAACCCCTTCCTCAACTTCCCCTCAGCAACCCCCTTCCTCTCCTTCCCCTCAGTAACCCCTTCCTCTCCTTCCCCTCAGTAACCCCTTCCTCTCCTTCCCCTCAGTAACCCCTTTCTATCCTTCCCTTCAGTAACCCCTTCCTCTCCTTTCCTTCAGTGACCCCTTCCTCTCCTTCCCCTCAGTTACCCCTTTCTCTCCTTCCCTTCAGTAACCCCTTCCTCTCCTTCCCCTCAGTAACCCCTTTCTCTCCTTCCCTTCAGTAACCCCTTCCTCTCCTTCCCCTCAGTAACCCCTTTCTCTCCTTCCCTTCAGTAACCCCTTCCTCTCCTTCCCCTCAGTAACCCCTTCCTCTCCTTCCCCTCAGTAGCCCCTTCCTCTCCTTCCCCTCAGTAACCCCTTCCTCTCCTTCCCCTCAGTAACCATTTCCTCTCCTTCCCCTCAGTATCCCCATCCTCACCTTCCCCTCAGTAACCCCCTTCTTTCCTTCCCCTCAGTATCCCCTTCCTTTCCTTCCCTTCAGTAACCCCTTCCTCTCCTTCCCTTCAGTAACCCCTACCTCTCCTTCCCCTCAGTAACCCCTTCCTCTCCTTGTCCTCAATAACCCCTTCCTCTCCTTCCCCTCAGTAACCCCTTACTCTCCTTCCCCTCAGTAACCCCTTCCTATCCTTCCCCTCAGTAACCCCTTCCTCTCCTTTCCCTCAGTAACCCCTTCCTCAGTAACCTCTTCCTTTCCTTCCCCTCAGTAACCCCTTTCTCTCCTTCCCTTCAGTAACCCCTTCCTCTCCTTCCCCTCAGTAACCCCTTCCCCTCAGTAACCCCTTACTCTCCTTCCCCTCAGTAACCCCTTCCCCTCCGTAACCCCTTCCTCTCCTTCCCCTCAGAAACCCCTTTCTATCCTTCCCTTCAGTAACCCCTTCCTCTCCTTGCCCTCAATAACCCCTTCCTCTCCTTCTCCTCAGCAACCCCTTCCTCTCCTTCCCTTCAGTAACCCCTACCTCTCCTTCCCCTCAGTAACCCCTTCCTCTCCTTCCCCTCACTAACCCCTTTCTCTCCTTTTCTTCAGTAACCCCTTCCTCTCCTTCCCCTCAGTAACCCCTTTCTCTCCTTCCCTTCAGTAACCCCTACCTCTCCTTCCCCTCAGTAACCCCTTCCTCTCCTTCCCCTCAGTAACCACTTCCTCTCCTTCCCCTCAGTAACCCGTTCCTCTCCTTCCCATCAGTAACCACTTCCTTTCCTTCCCCTCAGTAACCCCTTTCTCTCCTTCCCCTCAGTAACCCCTTTCTCTCCTTCCCTTCAGTAACCATTTCCTCTCCTTCCCCTCAGTAACCCATTCCTCACCTTCCCCTCAGTAACCCCTTCCTCTCCTTCCCCTCAGTAACCCCTTCCTCTCCTTCCCCTCAGTAACCCCTTCCTCTCCTTCCCCTCAGTAACCCCTTCCTCTCCTTCCCCTCAGTAACCCCTTCCTCTCCTTCCCCTCAGTAACCCCTTTCTCTCCTTCCCTTCAGTAACCCCTTCCTCTCCTTCCCCTCAGTAACCCCTTCCTCTCCTTCCCCTCAGTAACCCCTTCCTCTCCTTCCCCTCAGTAACCCCTTCCTTTCCTTCCCCTCAGTAACCCCTTTCTCTCCTTCCCCTCAGTAACCCCTTCCTCTCCTTCCCCTCAGGAACCCCTTCCTCTCCTTCCCCTCAGTAACCTCTTCCTCTCCTTCCCCTCAGTAACCCCTTCCTGTCCCTCCCCTCAGTAACCCCTTCCTCTCCTTCCCCTCAGTAGCCCCTTCCTTTCCTTCCCCTCAGTAACCCTTTTTTCTCCTTCCCCTCAGTAGCCCCTTCCTTTCCTTCCCCTCAGTAACCCTTTTCTCTCCTTCCCCTCAGTAACCCCTTCCTCTCCTTCCCCTCAGTAACCCCTTTTTATCCTTCCCTTCAGTAACCCCTTCCTCTCCTTTCCCTCAGTTGCCCCTTTCTCTCCTTCCCTTCAGTAACCCCTTCCTCTCCTTCCCCTCATTAGCCCCTTTCTCTCCTTCCCTTCAGTAACGCCTTCCTCTCCTTCCCCTCAGTAACCCCTTCTTCTCCTTCCCCTCAGTAACCCCTCCCTCTCCTTCCCCTCAGTAACCCCTTCCTCTCCTTGCCCTCAATAACCCCTTCCTCTCCTTCCCCTCAGTAACCATTTCCTCTCCTTCGCCTCAGCAACCCCTTCCTCTCCTTCCCCTCAGTAACCCCTTCCTTTCCTTCCCCTCAGTAACCCCTTTCTCTCCTTCCCCTCAGTAACCCCTTCTTCTCCTTCCCCTCAGTAACCATTTCCTCTCCTTCCCCTCAGTAACCCCTTCCTCTCCTTCCCCTCAGTAACCATTTCCTCTCCTTCCCCTCAGTAACCTCTTCCTCTCCTTCCACTCAGTAACCCCTTCCTCTCCCTCCCCTCACTAACCACTTCCTTTCCTTCCCCTCAGTAACCATTTCCTCTCCTTCCCCTCAGTAACCCCTTCCTCTCCTTCCCCTCAGTAACCCCTTCCTCTCCTTCCCCTCAGTAACCCCTTCTTCTCCTTCCCCTCAGTAACCATTTCCTCTCCTTCCCCTCAGTAACCCCTTCCTCTCCTTCCCCTCAGTAACCCCTTCCTCTCCCTCCCCTCACTAACCACTTCCTTTCCTTCCCTTCAGTAACCCTTCCTCTCCTTTCCATCAGTAACCCCTTCCTCTCCTTCCCCTCAGTTACCCCTATCTCTCCTTCCCTTCAGTAACCCCTTCCTCTCCTTCCCCTCAGTAACCCCTTCCTTTCCTTTCCCTCAGTAACCCCTTTCTCTCCTTCCCCTCAGTAACCCCTTCCTCTCCTTTCCCTCAGTAACCATTTCCTCTCCTTCCCCTCAGTAACCCCTTCCTCTCCTTCCCCTCAGTAACCTCTTTCTCTCCCTCCCTTCATTAACCCCTTCCTCTCCTTCCCCTCAGTAACCCCTTCCTCTCCTTCCCCTCAGTAACCCCTTCCTCTCCTTCCCCTCAGTAACCCCTTCTTCTCCCTCCCCTCAGTAACCCCTTCCTCTCCTTCCCCTCAGTAACCCTTTTCTGTCCTTCCCTTCAGTAACCCCTTCCTCTCCTTTCCCTCAGTTACCCCTTTCTCTCCTTCCCTTCAGTAACCCCTTCCTCTCCTTCCCCTCAGTAACCCCTTTCTCTCCTTCCCTTCAGTAACCCCTTTCTCTCCTTCCCTTCAGAAACCCCTACCTATCCTTCCCCTCAGTAACCCCTTCCTCTCCTTCCCCTCACTAACCCCTCCCTCTCCTTCCCCTCAGTAACCCCTCCCTCCCTTCCCCTGCCGCCCATAACCTATCCCTTCCCCTACCGCCCATAACCCCTCTTTTCCCCTGCCGCCCATAACCCCTCCCTCCACCTGCCGCCCATACTTCTCCCTCCACCTGCCGCCCATACTCCTCCCTCCACCTGTCGCCCATATTCCTCCCTCCCCCTGCCGCCCATAACTCCTCATTCCACCTGCCGCCCATACTTCTCCCTCCACCTGCCGCCCATAACTCCTCCCTCCACCTGCCGCCCATACTCCTCCCTCCCCAAGCCGCCCATAACTCCTCCCTCCACCTGTCGCCCATACTCCTCCCTTCCCCTGCCGCCCATACTCCTCCCTCCCCCTGCCGCCCATAACTCCTCCCTCCACCTGCCGCCCATACTCCTCCCTCCCCCTGCCGCCCATAACCCCTCCCGCCCTCCCTCCCTCCCTCCCTCCCTCTCACTATCGGTCTTCACTGTTTTTTCACTGCTGTCAATATTGCTGATGCTTCCTCGCCTTGTTAACTATTTCTCATTTTCTGCAGCTTGTTTCTCCTGTCTCCTTGTCTGTGTGTCTGTCTCCTTGTCTGTGTGCCTGTCTCTTTGTCTGTGTGAATGTCTCCTTGTCTGTGTGTCTGTCTCCTTGCCTGTGTGACTGTCTCCCTCTCTGTGTGTCTGTCTCATTGTCTGTGTGTCTGTCTCCTTGTCTGTGTGTCTGTCTCCTTGTCTGTGTGTCTGTCTCCTTGTCTGTGTGACAGTTTCCTTGTCTGTGTGACTGTCTCCTTGTCTGTGTGTCTGTCTCCTTGTCTGTGTGTCTCCTTGCCGGTGTGTCTGTCTCCTTGTCTGTGTGTCTGTCTCCTTGTCTGTGTGTGTCTCTCCTTGTCTGTGTGTCTGTCTCCTTGCCTGTGTGTCTGTCTCCTTGTCTGTGTGTCTGTCTCCTTGCCTGTGTGTCTGTCTCCTTGCCTGTGTGTCTGTCTCCTTGTCTGTGTGTCTGTCTCCTTGTCTGTGTGTGTCTGTCTCCATGTCTGTGTGCGTCTGTCTCCTTGTCTGTGTGTCTGTCTCCTTGTCTGTGTGTCTGTCTCCTTGTCTGTGTGTCTGTCTCCTTGTCTGTGTGTCTCCTTGTCTGTGTGTCTGTCTCCTTGTCTGTGTGTCTGTCTCCTTGTCTGTGTGTCTGTCTCCTTGTCTGTGTGCGTCTGTCTCCTTGTCTGTGTGTGTCTGTCTCCATGTCTGTGTGCGTCTTTCTCCTTGTCTGTGTGTCTGTCTCCTTGTCTGTGTGTCTGTCTCCTTGTCTGTGTGTCTGTCTCCTTGTCTGTGTGTCTGTCTCCTTGCCTGTGTGTCTATCTCCTTTTCTGTGTGTCTGTCTCCTTGCCTGTGTGTCTGTCTCCTTGTCTGTGTGTCTGTTTCCTTGTCTGTGTGTCTGTCTCCTTGTCTGTGTGTCTCCTTGTCTGTGTGTGTCTGTCTCCTTGTCTGTGTGCGTCTGTCTCCTTGTCTGTGTGTCTGTCTCCTTGTCTGTGTGTCTGTCTCCTTGTCTGTGTGTCTGTCTCCTTGTCTGTGTGTGTCTGTCTCCATGTCTGTGTGCGTCTGTCTCCTTGTCTGTGTGTCTGTCTCCTTGCCTGTGTGTCTGTCTCCTTGTCTGTGTGTCTGTCTCCTTGTCTGTGTGTCTGTCTCCTTGTCTGTGTGTCTCCTTGTCTGTGTGTCTGTCTCCTTGTCTGTGTGTCTGTCTCCTTGTCTGTGTGTCTGTCTCCTTGTCTGTGTGTCTGTCTCCTTGCCTGTGTGTCTGTCTCCTTGTCTGTGTGTCTGTCTCCTTGCCTGTGTGTCTGTCTCCTTGTCTGTGTGTCTGTTTCCTTGTCTGTGTGTCTGTCTCCTTGTCTGTGTGTCTCCTTGTCTGTGTGTGTCTGTCTCCTTGTCTGTGTGTGTCTATCTCCATGTCTGTGTGCGTCTGTCTCCTTGTCTGTGTGTCTGTCTCCTTGTCTGTGTGTCTGTCTCCTTGCCTGTGTGTCTGTCTCCTTGTCTGTGTGTCTGTTTCCTTGTCTGTGTGTCTGTCTCCTTGTCTGTGTGTCTGTCTCCTTGTGTGTGTGTGTGTCTGTCTCCTTGTCTGTGTGTCTGTCTCCTTGCCTGTGTGTCTGTCTCCTTGCCTGTGTGTCTGTCTCCTTGCCTGTGTGTCTGTCTCCTTGCCTGTGTATGTGTCTCCTTGTCTGTATGTCTGCCTACTTGTATGTCTGTGTCCTTGTCTGTATGTCTGTCTCCTCGTCTGTATGTCTGTGTCCTTGTCTGTATGTCTCCGCGTCTGTATGTCTGTGTCCTTGTCTGTATGTCTCCGCGTCTGTATGTCTGTGTCCTTGTCTGTATGTCTGTCTCTGGGTTTGTAGTTTTTGTCATACTGTGGCTGTGTTTGCCCTATTTTTCGACTACATGTCTACCTTAATCTATGTATGAACATCTGCTTGTATATCTCCCTCCCTTAGTCTCTCTCTCTCCCTCTTCCTGTCAGATTCTCCTGAAATCCTCCCACTTCTCTCTCCCTTCATATATAAATTTAGACTCTCAACTGAGCAATAGCTTAGACGTCTCTCCTCCCATTTTTACCTGACGGTCTGTGACAGAAAGCCAATAAGAATCCTGAACTGGAGAACGGAGGTGCTTTGGATTGTGTGTGGTTACTGTTGCTGCTACTCTGAACTCACTTGCTACACTGTTACTGCTACTCAAACTGTCTTCACATTCTGTTACTGCTATTCAAGCTGTCTTCACATACTGTTATTGCTACTCAGGCTGTCTTCACATACTGTTACTGCTATTCAAGCTGTCTTCACATACTGTTACTGCTACTCAAGCTGTCTTCACATACTGTTACTGCTATTCAAGCTGTCTTCACATACTGTTACTGCTATTCAAGCTGTCTTCACATACTGTTACTGCTATTCAAGCTGTCTTCACATACTGTTACTGCTACTCAAGCTGTCTTCACATACTGTTACTGCTATTCAAGCTGTCTTCACATACTGTTACTGCTACTCAGGCTGTCTTCACATACGTTACTGCTGCTTGCTAATGATGCTGTATGCAACTATTCACACTGTTACTGCTAATCAAGTTGTATTTAAACACTTACAAACTGTTACTGCTGTTACTAATGACACGTTCCACCTCTCACACATTGTTATTAACGCAGAGTTTAGTACCCAGACACTGTTACTGAGGCAGTGTTAGCAGCCAGACACTGTTACTGAGGCAGTGTTAGCACCCAGACACTGTTACTGAGGCAGTGTTAGCAGCCAGACACTGTTACTGAGGCAGTGTTAGTACCCAGACACTGTTGCTGAGGCAGTGTTAGCAGCCAGACACTGTTACTGAGGCAGTGTTAGCACCCAGACACTGTTACTGAGGCAGTGTTAGCACCCAGACACTGTTACTGAGGCAGTGTTAGCACCCAGACACTGTTACTGAGGCAGTGTTAGCACCCAGACACTGTTACTGAGGCAGAGATAGTACCCAGACACTGTTACTGAGGCAGTGTTAGCACCCAGGCACTGTTACGGAGGCAGTGTTAGTACCCAGACACTGTTACTGAGGCAGTGTTAGCACCCAGACACTGCTACTTAGGCAGTGTTAGCACCCAGACACTGTTACTGAGGCAGTGTTAGCACCCAGACACTGTTACTGAGGCAGTGTTAGCATCCAGACACTGTTACTGAGGCAGAGTTAGTACCCAGACACTGTTACTGAGGCAGTGTTAGCACCCAGGCACTGTTACGGAGGCAGTGTTAGCACCCAGACACTGTTACTGAGGCACTGTTAGCACCCAGACACTGTTACTGAGGCAGAGATAGTATTCAGACACTGTTACTGAGGCAGTGTTAGCCAGACACTGTTACGGAGGCAGTGTTAGCACCCAGACACTGTTACTGAGGCACTGTTAGCACCCAGACACTGTTAATGAGGCAGTGTTAGCACCCAGACACTGTTACTGAGGCAGTGTTAGCACCCAGACACTGCTACTGAGGCAGTATTAGCACCCAGACACTGTTACTGAGGCAGTGTTAGCACCCAGACACTGTTACTGAGGCAGTGTTAGCACCCAGACACTGTAACTGAGGCAGTGTTAGCACCCACACTGTTACTGGGGCAGTGGGGCAGTGTTAGCACCCAGACACTGTTACTGAGGCAGTGTTAGCACCCAGACACTGTTACTGAGGCACTGTTAGCACCCAGACACTGTTACTGAGGCAGTGTTAGCACCCAGACACTGTTACTGAGGCAGTGTTAGCACCCAGACACTGTTACTGAGGCAGTGTTAGCACCCAGACACTGTTACTGAGGCAGTGTTAGCACCCAGACACTGTTACTGAGGCAGTGTTAGCACCCAGACACTGTTACTGAGGCAGTGTTAGCACCCAGACACTGTTACTGAGGCAGAGTTAGTACCCAGACACTGTTACTGAGGCAGTGTTAGCACCCAGGCACTGTTACGGAGGCAGTGTTAGCACCCAGACACTGTTACTGAGGCAGTGTTAGCACCCAAGCACTGTTACTGAGGCAGTGTTAGCACCCAGACACTGTTACTGAGGCAGTGTTAGCACCCAGACACTGTTACCGAGGCAGTGTTAGCACCCAGATACTGTTACTGAGGCAGTGTTAGCACCCAGACACTGTTACTGAGGCAGTGTTAGCAGCCAGACACTGTAACTGAGCCAGTGTTATCCCCCAGACACTGCTACTGAGGCAGTGTTATCACCCAGGCACTGTTACTGGGGCAGAGTTAGCACCCAGACACTGTTACTGAGGCATTGTTAGCACCCAGACACTGTTACTGAGGCACTGTTAGCACCTAGACATTGTTACTGAGGCAGTGTTAGCACCCAGACACTGTTACCGAGGCAGTGTTAGCACCCAGGTACTGTTACAGAGGCAGTGTTAGCACCCAGACATTGTTACTGAGGCAGTGTTAGCACCCAGGTACTGTTACAGAGGCAGTGTTAGCACCCAGACACTGTTACTGAGGCAGTGTTAGCACCCAGGTACTGTTACTGAGGCAGTGTTAGCACCCAGACACTGTTACTGAGGCAGTGTTAGCACCCAGACACTGTTACTGAGGCACTGTTAGCACCCAGGCACTGTTACTGAGGCAGTGTTAGCACCCAGACACTGTTACTGAGGCAGTGTTAGCACCCAGACACTGTTACTGAGGCAGTGTTAGCACCCAGACACTGTTACTGAGGCAGTGTTAGCACCCAGACACTGTTACTGAGGCAGTGTTAGCACCCAGACACTGTTAATGAGGCAGTGTTAGCACCCAGACACTGTTAATGAGGCAGTGTTAGCACCCAGGCACTGTTACTGAGGCAGTGTTAGCACCCAGACACTGCTACTGAGGCAGTGTTAGCACCCAGATACTGTTACTGAGGCAGTGTTAGCCCTCAGACGCTGTTACTGAGGCAGTGTTAGCACCCAGACACTGTTAATGAGGCAGTGTTAGCACCCAGACACTGTTAATGAGGCAGTGTTAGCACCCAGGCACTGTTACTGAGGCAGTGTTAGCACCCAGACACTGCTACTGAGGCAGTGTTAGCACCCATATACTGTTACTGAGGCAGTGTTAGCACCCAGACGCTGTTACTGAGGCAGTGTTAGCACCCAGACACTGTTAATGAGGCAGTGTTAGCACCCAGACACTGTTAATGAGGCAGTGTTAGCACCAGACACTGTTACTGAGGCAGTGTTCAAACACACTGTTACTAAAGCGACTCTCACACACTTACACACTGTCAATGGGGAGAGGTATGACAGCATGGGAGAGGTAGGAACAGCAGGTAGAGAGGTAGGGGGAAAGCAGAGGAGTGGTTGAGACAGCAATGGGAGGGGTGGGACAGCAGGGGAGGCATAAGAGAAATAGGGAGGGGAAGAGACAGGATTAGGGAGAGGGATCTATCCCTCTTAGAGGCAATGGCAGAGATAGAGCCTCTTAGAGGCAATGGCAGAGATAGAGCCTCTTAGAGGCAATGACAGGGATAGAGCCAACCGCAGGGAAAATAGTGACGAGTATGAGAGGTCTGGGGTGAGGCTTCTGTCAGTATGGGGGAGAATCCCACTTGTCAGTATGGGGGAATCTCCCACCTGTCAGTATGGGGGAGACACTCCCGCCTGTCAGTATGGGGGAGACACTCCCGCCTGTCAGTATGGGGGAGACACTCCCGCCTGTCAGTATGGGAGACACTCCCACCTGTCAGTATGAGAGACACTCCCACCTGTCAGTATGGGAGACACTCCCACCTGTCAGTATGAGAGACACTCCCACCTGTCAGTATGGGAGACACTCCCACCTGTCAGTATGAGAGACACTCCCACCTGTCAGTATGAGAGACACTCCCACCTGTCAGTATGGGAGACACTCCCACCTGTCAGTATGAGAGACACTCCCACCTGTCAGTATGAGAGACACTCCCACCTGTCAGTATGGGAGACACTCCCACCTGTCAGTATGAGAGACACTCCCACCTGTCAGTATGGGAGACACTCCCATCTGTCAGTATGGGAGACACTCCCACCTGTCAGTAAGGGAGACACTCCCACCTGTCAGTATGGGAGACACTCCCACCTGTCAGTATGAGAGACACTCCCACCTATCAGTATGGGAGACACTCCCACCTGTCAGTATAGGAGACACTCCCACCTGTCAGTATGGGAGACACTCCCACCTGTCAGTATAGGAGACACTCCCACCTGTCAGTATGGGAGACACTCCCACCTGTCAGTATGGGAGACACTCCCACCTGTCAGTATGGGAGACACTCCCACCTGTCAGTATAGGAGACACTCCCACCTGTCAGTATGGGAGACACTCTCACCTGTCAGTAAGGGAGACACTCCCACCTGTCAGTATGGGAGACATTCCCACCTGTCAGTATGAGAGACACTCCCACCTGTCAGTATGAGAGACACTCCCACCTGTCAGTATAGGAGACACTCCCACCTGTCAGTATGGGAGACACTCCCACCTGTCAGTAAGGGAGACACTCCCACCTGTCAGTATGGGAGACACTCCCACCTGTCAGTATGAGAGACACTCCCACCTGTCAGTATAGGAGACACTCCCACCTGTCAGTATGGGAGACACTCCCACTTGTCAGTATGGGAGACACTCCCACCTGTCAGTATGGGAGACACTCCCACCTGTCAGTATGGGAGACACTCCCACCTGTCAGTATAGGAGACACTCCCACCTGTCAGTATAGGAGACACTCCCACCTGTCAGTAAGGGAGACACTCCCACCTGTCAGTATGGGAGACACTCCCACCTGTCAGTATAGGAGACACTCCCACCTGTCAGTATAGAAGACACTCCCACCTGTCAGTAAGGGAGACACTCCCACCTGTCAGTATGGGAGACACTCCCACCTGTCAGTATGAGAGACACTCCCACCTGTCAGTATAGGAGACACTCCCACCTGTCAGTATGGGAGACACTCCCACCTGTCAGTATGGGAGACACTCCCACCTGTCAGTATGGGAGACACTCCCACCTGTCAGTATAGGAGACACTCCCACCTGTCAGTATGGGAGACACTCCCACCTGTCAGTATGGGAGACACTCCCACCTGTCAGTATAGGAGACACTCCCACCTGTCAGTAAGGGAGACACTCCCACCTGTCAGTAAGGGAGACACTCCCACCTGTCAGTATAGGAGACACTCCCACCTGTCAGTAAGGGAGACACTCCCACCTGTCAGTATGGGAGACACTCCCACCTGTCAGTATAGGAGACACTCCCACCTGTCAGTAAGGGAGACACTCCCACCTGTCAGTATAGGAGACACTCCCACCTGTCAGTATAGGAGACACTCCCACCTGTCAGTATGGGAGACACTCCCACCTGTCAGTATAGGAGACACTCCCACCTGTCAGTATGGGAGACACTCCCACCTGTCAGTATAGGAGACACTCCCACCTGTCAGTATAGGAGACACTCCCACCTGTCAGTATGGGAGACACTCCCACCTGTCAGTATAGGAGACACTCCCACCTGTCAGTATGAGAGACACTCCCACCTGTCAGTATAGGAGACACTCCCACCTGTCAGTATGGGAGACACTCCCACCTGTCAGTAAGGGAGACACTCCCACCTGTCAGTATGGGAGACACTCCCACCTGTCAGTATGAGAGACACTCCCACCTGTCAGTATAGGAGACACTCCCACCTGTCAGTATGGGAGACACTCCCACTTGTCAGTATGGGAGACACTCCCACCTGTCAGTATGGGAGACACTCCCACCTGTCAGTATGGGAGACACTCCCACCTGTCAGTATAGGAGACACTCCCACCTGTCAGTATGGGAGACACTCCCACCTGTCAGTAAGGGAGACACTCCCACCTGTCAGTATGGGAGACACTCCCACCTGTCAGTATAGGAGACACTCCCACCTGTCAGTATAGGAGACACTCCCACCTGTCAGTAAGGGAGACACTCCCACCTGTCAGTATGGGAGACACTCCCACCTGTCAGTATGAGAGACACTCCCACCTGTCAGTATAGGAGACACTCCCACCTGTCAGTATGGGAGACACTCCCACCTGTCAGTATGGGAGACACTCCCACCTGTCAGTATGGGAGACACTCCCACCTGTCAGTATGGGAGACACTCCCACCTGTCAGTATGGGAGACACTCCCACCTGTCAGTATAGGAGACACTCCCACCTGTCAGTAAGGGAGACACTCCCACCTGTCAGTATGGGAGACACTCCCACCTGTCAGTATAGGAGACACTCCCACCTGTCAGTAAGGGAGACACTCCCACCTGTCAGTATGGGAGACACTCCCACCTGTCAGTATAGGAGACACTCCCACCTGTCAGTAAGGGAGACACTCCCACCTGTCAGTATAGGAGACACTCCCACCTGTCAGTATAGGAGACACTCCCACCTGTCAGTATGGGAGACACTCCCACCTGTCAGTATAGGAGACACTCCCACCTGTCAGTATGGGAGACACTCCCACCTGTCAGTATAGGAGACACTCCCACCTGTCAGTATAGGAGACACTCCCACCTGTCAGTATGGGAGACACTCCCACCTGTCAGTATAGGAGACACTCCCACCTGTCAGTATGGGAGACACTCCCACCTGTCAGTATAGGAGACACTCCCACCTGTCAGTATGGGAGACACTCCCACCTGTCAGTATAGGAGACACTCCCACCTGTCAGTATGGGAGACACTCCCACCTGTCAGTATAGGAGACACTCCCACCTGTCAGTATGGGAGACACTCCCACCTGTCATCTACTGTGGTAAATCTTCAACATAAAGAAAGTAATCAAACACATGAATATTAGAAACTAAGAAATAAGAGAAAAGAAAGATGCACAGTGTGAACACAACGACTCCAGGCTAAGGGACTGATTACCTCAAACTCTTCCTTATCTTTCACCGTTCTTCTCTGACTGAAGAAGCCACTGGCTGGCGAAATAATTTACTAAGATATTGCACAATGTAGTTGACAGTGACGAGTCCTGACAACGACTGTATCACAGACATCATCATCATTACTACACAAAACACAAAAAGACTAGCACTGGCGGAGCTACTAAAATACAATGAGGAAATCAAAAAGAATATTCAACACACACACACACACACACACACACACACACACACACACACACACACACACACACACACACACACACACACACACACACACACCAACACACACAAACACACACACACACACACATACACACACACACACACACACACACACACACACACACACACACATACACACACACACACACAAAGTGCATTAGAGAATGGCAGAGGTATAGATGGCAAAGGACCCAGGAAAACAAGATCAGTCGAAGAGCCAGAATCGAATGTGCACAGATAAGGAGGGAGGTCCAGCGACAGTACGAAAATGACAAAGCATCGAAAGCCAAGTCTGACCCGAAACTGCTGTTTAGCCACATTAGGAGAAAGACAACAGTCAAAGACCAGGTGATCAGGCTGAAGAGAGAAGGTGGGGAACTCACAAGAAACGATCAAGAGGTATGCGAGGAGCTCAACAGGAGATTTAAGGAAGTATTCACAGAGGAGACAGGAAGGACTCTGGGAAGACAGGACAGAGGGGGACACCAACAGGGAATAGACCAACAGGTGCTGGACGATATGCACACAACTGAGGAGGTGAAGAAGCTGCTAAATGACCTTGATACCTCAAGGGCAATGGGACCGGACAACATCTTCCCGTGGGTCCTCAGGGAGGGAGCAGATATACTGTTTGTGCCATTACTCACAATCTTTAACACATCCCTTGAAACTGGGCAACTCCCATTTTTTAAAAAAGAGACAGAAAAGAGGCACTAAATTACAGACCAGTGTCACTGACGTGTATAGTATGCAAAGTCATGGAGAAGATTATCAGGAGGAGAATGGTGGAGCACCTGGAACGGAACAAGATTATAAACGACAACCAGCACGGATTCATGGAAGGCAAATCCTGTGTCACAAACCTTCTGGAGTTCTATGACAAAGTTACAGAATTGCGACACGAGAGAGAGTGGTGGGTTGATTGCATTTTCTTGGACTGCAAGAAGGCCTTCGACACAGTTCCTCAGAAGAGACTAGTGCAGAAACTAGAGGATCAGACGCGTACAACAAGAAGGGCACTGCAATGGATCAAAGAATATCTGACAGAGAGGCAACAACGAGTCATGGTACAGGATGAGGTATCACAGTGGGCACCTGTGACGAGCGGGTCCCACAGGGTTCGGTCCTAGGACCAGTGCTATTTCTAGTATATATGAATGACTTGATATAAGGGATAGACTCAGAAGTGTCCCTGTTCGCAGATGATGTGAAGTTAATGAGGAGAATTAAATCAGATGAGGACCAGGCAGGATTTCAAAGAGACCTGGATAGGCTGGACACGTGGTCAAGCAACTGGCTTCTTGAAGTCAACCCAGCCAAATGCAGTCATGAAGCTCGGAGAAGGGCAAAAAAGACCGCAGACAGAGTATAGACTAGGTGGCCAAGAATTGCAAACCTCGCTCAAGGAGAAAGATCTTGAGGTGACCATAACACCGAACATGTCTCCGGAGGCACACATCAACCAGGTAACTGCTGCAGCATACGGGCGCCTGGCAAACCTGAGAATAGCGTTCCGATACCTTAGTAAGGAATCGTTCAAGACACTGTACACTGTGTACATCAGACCCATACTGGAGTATGCAACACAAGTTTGGAACCCACACCTGGTCAAACACGTCAAGAAATTAGAGAAAGTGCAAAGGTTTGCAACAAGGCTAGTTCCGGAGCTCAGGGGTATGTCCTACGAAGAAAGGTTGAGGAAAATCGGACTGACGACATTGGAGGACAGGCGGGTCAGAGGAGACATGATAACGACATACAAAATACTGCGTGGAATAGATAAGGTAGACAGAGACAGGTTGTTCCAGAGAGGGGAGACAGAGACAAGAGGTCACAATTGGA
The DNA here is from genome assembly GCF_038502225.1 of Cherax quadricarinatus. NCBI lineage: Eukaryota > Metazoa > Arthropoda > Malacostraca > Decapoda > Parastacidae > Cherax > Cherax quadricarinatus. Next base: position 53,550,187 of record NC_091303.1, on the reverse strand, counting down.
AGCTGAAGACTCAGACGAGTCAGAGGGATGTTAGGAAGTATTTCTTCAGAGTCATCAGGAAGTGGAATAGCCTAACAAGTGATGTAGTTGAGGCAGGAACCATACATACCTTTATGACGAGGTATGACAAAGCTCTGGAAGCAGAGAGACGACCTAGTAGCGATCAGTGAAGAGGCGGGGCCAGGAGCTGAGTCTCGACCTCTGCAACCACAATTATGTGAGTGCAATTAGGCGAGTACACACACACACACACACACACACACACACACACACACACACACACACATATGCATAAGGTTACCGAACATTTTTGAGAGATGTGAGGTGAACACTGTCAAGGTTATCAGTACATTCCGCTCACCATCACCTCCCACGGCACAACCACACACTTTATCCCCTCTGCCCCATTACAGCAAAATCTGACTCACCCTTCCGCTACCCATATCCACCCCACTCACCACCCTCCCCTGTACCTCCGCACATCCCTTCTCCACGACGTCCCCTGCCCACCATGTGTTACACCCCAGCAAACACAGTGAGTCCTAAAAGAGGGAGCAGAAGCACTAGGCGAATAGCTAGTAAAAATCTGTAAATCGATGGAGACATGTGCCACATTCCGGAAACATCATTCCAATGCTCCAAAAGGATGTAGATAAGCAGCATTACGCGGCGGCATCCTTGGTGTCCAGACGGCGAAAGGAAATATAGAAAATGATAAGAAAGAGAAAGGGGAAACACAGGGAGAGACAAAGAGCCACTAACCTACGAATGGTCTACGAAAGTTCTACTTGTAAAATTGCATTTAACACTGAATACGACTAGAGAACAGTAAACTGGAAGAGGAGACATCGATAACGTAAATTTACGGTGCTGGATTAAGGCATTTCTGAGCGGAAGGAAAGGGATATGACCAATGGCTAGACGAGCATGTCGAGCGTTGAATATCAACGACAAAATATATTCGACAATCTGCAATTCATGACATTTATCGAGACGTATTTTCGTCCACTAGGGATTAATGGATTAATAAAGTCCCTTGTGAGCGAAACATATAGATAAATGTTATATTTTGACTTATTGCTATAAGTTCCATCAAACGCCTTAACTACTGGGAGCGCCTGGAAACACTTGACTTGTACTCACTGGAGCGCAGGCGAGAGAGATATATCATAATCTACACCTGGAAGATTCTGGAGGGACTGGTCACTAATCTGCGCACAGCAATTACCCCCTACGCAAGCAAAAGACTTGGCAGGCGATGTAACATACCCCCAGTGAAAAGTAGGGGCGTCACTGGTACACTAAGAGAAAACGCAATAAGTGTCAGGGCCCAAGACTGTTCAACAGCCTCCCACCAGCAATGAGGGGCACTACCAGTAGACCCCTGGTTGTCTTCAAGAGGGAGCTGGACAGATACCTAAAGACGGTGTCGGATCAGCCGGGCTGTGGTTCGTACGTTGGATTGCGTGCGGCCAGCAGTAACAGCCTCGTTGATCAGGCCCTGATTCACTGGGAGGTCTAGTCATGGACCGGGCCGCGGGGGCGTTGATCCCCGGAATACCCTCCAGGTAGACTCCAGGTAGATGTCTAGTGGGGTACATCGAGGTTCGTGACTAGGAGACGTGCTGCCTCTGATTTACGTAAACATGAAAAAACAAGGAATTGAAATTATGCAAGAGGACTGAATGCAGGAATGAACTGATAGGTAGTTATCAGACTTCACCCATAACAAGTGAAAGGTTATGGAAATCGGGGAGGGAAGAGAAGACAGGATACAGACAAAAGGATGGGGAGGCTTAGATGACTAGACAACAGAAGTCAACCATAAAGTGGATAAAGATGTAAATTAAAGATGGAAGTGAGAAATTGTGGAAGCAGATACCCCTTTTCAGTTGTAAGATTACGTATGACTTAACCCGCGAGGCAAGAGAGTTTGACCATCTGTAAATAGTCCAGAGACGGATCCTGGAATCAAGATTTTACACCCGAAGCCGCAACTAAAAGAAAATCACTGAGAATTTACACGAACACACACACACACAAAGGTTGCAAAAGTTACTCAAGAAAGAGGATCTTGGGGTGAGCATCATACCGAGCACATCCGAGGCGCACATCAGTCCACTCTTGGAAGGCAAAAGTGGACCTAGTAGGGTCAGCGAAGAGGCGGGGCAAGGAGCTACGACTCGACCTCCGCAGCCACAAATAGGTGAATACACACACACACACACACAGGTGTGTAGAGGATCAAATACAGCCTCCCTCACAACTTCCTATAGAAGCCTCCCAACCAGGTTAACCCCAGTGCAACCAAACACTCTAAACCAAAACACCCATGCCACATCCAATGCCCCCATCCACTGCATTACAAACTCCACCCCCACAGCAACCACCCATAGTTCCTTATCAGGTCTCCCACTTCCCCAACCCCAATACACCTTCCAGATCATAGTCTTAGAAAAGAAGATGGAGGTGTGGTATACAAATGCAGATGGAATAACAAATAAGTATGAGGAGTGGCACGAAAGAATCAAGGAGACATCCCCAGACATAATAGCACTCACAGAAACAAAACTCACCAGAATAATAACAGATTCAATCTTTCCATCCGGATATCAAATCCTCAGGAAAGACAGAGGGAGGAGAGGGGGAGGAGAAGTTGCACTGCTCATTAAAAACCAGTGGGGTTTTGAGAAAATGGAAGGAATGGATGGCACGGGCGAAAGGGACTACTTAGTAGGAACAATCCAGTCTGAGGGACATAAGGTGATAATTGCAGTAATGTACAACCCACCACAGAACTGCAGGAGGCCAAGAGAAGAATACGATGAGAGCAACAGAGCAATAGTCGACACACTAGCCGAGGTGGCCAGGAGAGCACACATGGGGGGAGCAAAGTTACTAGTTATGGGTGATTTCAATCACAAAAAGATTGACTGGGAAAACCTGGAGCCCCATGGGGGTCCCGAAACATGGAGAGCCAAGATGATGGATGTGGTACTAGAAAACCTCATGCATCAACCTGTAAGAGACACTACCAGAGAGAGAGGAGAGGATGAACCAGCAAGACTGGACCTTGTATTCACCTTGAATAGTTCAGACATCGAGGATATCATGTATGAAAGGCCCCTGGGAGCTAGTGATCATGTGGTTCTGTGCTTCGAATACATAGTTGAGCTCCAAGTGGAGAGAGTAGCAGGAATAGGGTGGGAAAAAACAAACTACAAAAGGGGGAACTACTCAGGCATGAGGAACTTCCTTCAAGACATTCAGTGGGAGAGGGAACTGACAGGAAAACCAGTACAAGAAATGATGGACTATGTGGCAACAAAATGCAAGGAGGCAAAGGAGAGGTTTGTTCCCAAGGGAAACAGAAATAATGGGAAGAACAGAACGAGTCCTTGGTTCACCCAAAGGGGTAGGGAGGCAAAAACTAGGTGTACTAGAGAATGGAAAAGGTACAGACGACAGAGAACTCAGGAAAATAAAGAAATCAGCCGAAGAGCCAGAAACGAATATGCATAGATAAGAAGGGAGGCTCAGCGACAATATGAAAATGACATAGCATCGAAAGTCAAGACTGACCCGAAGCTGTTGTACAGCCACATCAGGAGGAAAACAACAGTCAAGGACCAGATAATCAGACTGAGGAAGGGTGATGGGGAATTCACAAGAAACGACCGAGAGGTATGTCAGGAGCTCAACACGAGATTTAAAGAAGTATTTACAGTGGAAACCAGTAGGACTCCAGGAAATCAGAACAGGGGGGTACACCAGCAAATGCTTAATGAGGTACATATAACCAAGGAGGAGGTGAAGAAGCTGCTATGCGAACTTGACACCTTAAAGGCGGTCGGACCAGACAACATCTCTCCGTGGGTCCTTAAAGAGGGAGCAGAGATATTGTGTGTGTCATTAACATAGATCTTCAACACATCATTTGAAACTGGGCAACTCCCTGAGGTATGGAAGATGGCAAATGTAGTCCCAATTTTTAAAAAGGGAGACAGACATGAGGCACTAAACTACAGACCTGTATCACTAACGTGTATAGTATGCAAGGTCATGGAGAAGATCATCAGGAAGAGAGTGGTGGGGCACCTGGAAAGAAACAAGTGTATAATTGACAACCAGCACGGTTTCAGGGAAGGAAAATCCTGTGTCACAAACCTACTAGAGTTTTATGACAAGGTGACAGAAGTAAGACAAGAGAGAGAGGGGTGGATCGACTGCATTTTTTTGGATTGCAAAAAGGCCTTCGACACAGTTCCTCACAAGAGGTTACTGCAAAAGCTAGAAGATCAGGCACACATAACAGGAAAGGCACTGTAATGGATCAGAGAATACCTGACAGGGAGGCAACAACGAGTCATGGTACGTGACGAGGTGTCAGAGTGGGCGCCTGTGACGAGCGGGGTTCCACAGGGGTCAGTCCTAGGACCTGTGCTGTTCTTGGTATATATGAACGACATAACGGAAGGGATAGACTCAGAAGTGTCCTTGTTTGCAGATGATGTGAAGTTAATGAGAAGAATCAAATCGGATAAGGATCAGGCAGGACTACAAAGAGACCTGGACAGGCTACAAGCCTGGTCCAGCAACTGGCTCCTTGAGTTTAACCCTGCCAAATGCAAAGTCATGAAGATTGGGGAAGGGCAAAGAAGACCGCAGACACAATATAGTTTAGATGGCCGAAGACTGCAAACCTCACTCAAGGAAAAAGATCTGGGGGTGAGTATAACACCGAGCATATCTCCTGAGGCGCACATCAATCAGATAACTGCTGCAGCATACGGGCTCCTGGCAAACCTACGGATAGCGTTCCGATATTTCAGTAAGGATTCGTTCAAGACTCTGTATACCATTTACGTCAGGCCCATACTGGAATATGCAGCACCAGTTTGGAATCAACACCTAGTCAAGCATGTCAAGAAATTAGAGAAAGTGCATAGGTTTGCAACAAGACTAGTCCCAGAGCTACGGGGATTGTCCTACGAAGAAAGGTTGAGGGAAATCGGCCTGACGACACTGGAGGCCAGGAGGGTCAGGGGAGACATGATAACGTCATATAAAGTACTGCGCGGAATAGACAAGGTGAACAAAGACGGGATGTTCCAGAGAAGGGACACAGACACAAGAGGTCACAATTGGAAGTTGAAGACTCAGATGAATCAAAGGGATGTTAGGAAGTATTTCTTCAGTCATAGAGTAGTCAGGCCGTGGAATAGCCTAGAAAGTGACGTAGTGGAGGCGGGAACCATACATAGTTTTAAGGCGAGGTATGATAAAGCTCATGGGGCAGGGAGAGAGAGGACCTAGTAGCAATCAGCGAAGAGGCGGGGCCAGGAGCTATGACTCGACCCCTGCAACCACAAATAGGTGAGTACAAATAGGTGAGTACACACACACACACACACACACACACACACACACACACACACACACACACACACACACACAAATAGCCATCAGAATAATCACAAACACAGCAAGTAGCAAGAGTGTCTCTCAGTGACTGGCACAAGAGTCTAGGAAGAGAATGCAAATCTCGCCACAGGATAACACAATTGCAGTTCAAACCTTAACTCCATCCCCAGCACCCGGGATGACGCTCCATCCCCAGCACCCAGGATGACACTCCATCCCCAGCACCCAGGATGACACTCCATCCCCAGCACCCGGGATGACGCTCCATCCCCAGCACCCAGGATGACACTCCATCCCCAGCACCCAGGATGACGCTCAATCCCCAGCACCCGGGATGACGCTCCATCCCCAGCACCCAGGATGACGCTCCATCCCCAGCACCCAGGATGACACTCCATCCCCAGCACCCAGGATGACGCTCAATCCCCAGCACCCGGGATGACACTCCATCCCCAGCACCCAGGATGACGCTCCATCCCCAGCACCCAGGATGACACTCCATCCCCAGCACCCAGGATGACGCTCCATCCCCAGCACCCAGGATGACACTCCATCCCCAGCACCCGGGATGACACTCCATCCCCAGCACCCGGGATGACACTCCATCCCCAGCACCCAGGATGACACTCCATCCCCAGCACCCGGGATGACACTCCATCCCCAGCACCCAGGATGACGCTCCATCCCCAGCACCCGGGATGACACTCCATCCCCAGCACCCAGGATGACGCTCCATCCCCAGCACCCAGGATGACGCTCCATCCCCAGCACCCAGGATGACACTCCATCCCCAACACCCAGGATGACGCTCCATCCCCAACACCCAGGATGACACTCCATCCCCAACACCCAGGATGACGCTCCATCCCCAACACCCAGGATGACGCTCCATCCCCAGCACCCAGGATGACACTCCATCCCCAGCACCCGGGATGACACTCCATCCCCAGCACCCGGGATGACACTCCATCCCCAGCACCCGGGATGACACTCCATCCCCAGCACCCAGGATGACGCTCCATCCCCAGCACCCGGGATGACGCTCCATCCCCAGCACCCAGGATGACGCTCAATCCCCAGCACCCGGGATGACGCTCCATCCCCAGCACCCAGGATGACACTCCATCCCCAGCACCCGGGATGACACTCCATCCCCAGCACCCAGGATGACGCTCCATCCCCAACACCCAGGATGACGCTCCATCCCCAGCACCCAGGATGACACTCCATCCCCAGCACCCGGGATGACACTCCATCACCAGCACCCGGGATGACACTCCATCCCCAACACCCAGGATGACGCTCCATCCCCAACACCTGGGATGACGCTCCCTCGCAACTCATTCACTTCCTCCCAAAGTTAAGTTTAACATTAACTAAAAAAGGCTTGTTCAAGCTGCATAACGTTAACTGAAGATTAAGGAAGTTTGTGGATTACATTGCTGGCTGGGTAGAGCAACTTCTCTGGGGAATCATACCACTGTCAGTTTAATGTTGATTTTGCAGATGTGTTAGTGAGACTAATGTTTTAATAGTGAATGATGTTTTGGACAAAACAGGGATGTTTTAGTTTATGAGTGATGTTTTAGTGGCGAGTGACAAAGGCTTTTAAAGGGGGAACGATAATTTGGAGGGAGAGAGAGAGAGAGAGAGAGAGAGAGAGAGAGGGAGTCATGTTTTGATGGAGGGTTGACGATTTTTTAGCGAGCTGACTACGATAGTTCAGGGAGGGTGTGTGGTGCTTTGGTGGAAAGGTGTAACGTGTTTTAGTGGTGTATTTGATGTTTTTGTGGAATGTTTGTGGTGTTCTGGTGGAGTGCTTGTGATGTTTTGGCCGAGTGTATGTATCGTGATTTGGTTTATAGTGTTTGGTGCTTTGAAGGAGGGCGGGTGGTGTTTTGATGGAGGGTGTGTTGGTGTTCTGACTGTGTGCGGTGGTCTGGTGTAGTTTGTGTCATTTCGTGGAGAGTGCGTGATGTTTTTTGGAGTGTGTGGTATTTTGTGAAATGTGATGTTTTGTTGGATAGTGTGTGGTACTTTCGTGAAGAGTGTGTTATAGTTTCATAGAGAGTGTGGTATTTGGGAGAGATTATGGTACAAAGTGGGAAGGTAGAGAGAAAAAATAGCAACAGAGAGAAAGGGAGATGAAAGAGAATTATATCTGAAGAGCGGAGAAGTGAAGAGGATTTGCGAAGAGTGACAAGGAGAGATGAGGTGATGAAGGGTAGAAAGAAAGAGGAAGAAGAGAGGTGAGGATCAGATCCATATTAAATATTTTAGGCAGAAAAATTATAACAAGAATCCTCTATAAAAGGTACAATAATTCAATTAATTTTTTTTTTCAAAAAAAAAAAAAAAAAAATTCTTAGTGCTCAATTAACATTTCACTATTAAACAAGATTATACATATATTTTAATACATGTGGTTTACCTCTGACGAATTTAGTATTAACATGGATAAGTTTGTCCTGTATAATTCCACATGAGAATTTTAAACGTTTTTAGGATTATAATTAACTTTTATTGTAAAACATTTTAAATTCTGATGATGGATGAAGGAACATCTGAAAAATTAGATACTAAAGCTGGCATTCGCTACAGCCTTGTCCTTCTTTTCAAACATGCATGCATACATACATGAATTTATACATACATGCATGTATACATACACACAAATACACGCACACACATATATGTTGTGCCGAATAGGTAAAAATTTGCTATTTTGGCTTAAATAGCAACGCTCTTCTTGCCGTACAGGGAAGCTAGTAGAGGGAAGGCGGGGCAGGGGTCGGCCTGGGAAAGGTTAGGGGGGGGGAGGTAAATGAGGTTTTGTGTGCGAAGGGCTTGGACTTCTTCTAAGCATGCGTGAGCGTGTTAGATAGGAACAAATGGAGACAAAAGGACATGACGTGCTGTTGGAGTGTGAGCAAGGTAACATTTATGAAGGTATTCAGGGAAACCGGCAGGCCGGACTTGAGTCCTGGAGATGGGAAGTACAGTGTCGGCACTCTGAAGGACGGGTGTTAATGTTGCAGTTTTATAACTGTAGTGTAAGCGCGAATCTGGTAAGACAGTGATGGAGTGAATGATGGTCAATTTTTTTCTTTTTTTCGGGCCACCCTGTCACATCATCAGCAATTTTACTGATGATGTGCTGATTGCAAATTATCAGCACGACACATTATATATATATATATATATATATATATATATATATATATATATATATATATATATATATATATATATATATATATATATATATATATTATATATATTTATATTATATATATATATATATTATATATATATATATATATATATTATTTATATATATATTATATATTTATAGATACTATATAGATATGTATATATAAATACATATATATATATATATATATATATATATATATATATATATATATATATATATGTCGTGCCGAATATGTAAAACTGGTCAATTAGCAAGAACTCATTTAAAATTAAGTCCTTTCTAAAATTTTCTCTTATACGCTTAAAGATATATTTTTTTTCATTAATATTGATGTAAAAATTTATAATTTTGCACCAAAAGGAACTTAGAAAACTTACCTAACCTTATTATAACAAACGCAATTTACTTTAGCCTAACCCAACTAAATATATTTTAGATACGTTTACAGTAATTTAATACTAAACAAACGCAGTGAAATATATTTTTTTCGTTAGGTTCAGAATGATTTTGGAGAAATTATTGCATACACAAATTTTCACTTGTCCTATATGGCAAGATGAGCGTTGCTATTTAAGCCAAGATCGCAAGTTCTGCCTATTCGGCACGACATATATATATATATATATATATATATATATATATATATATATATATATATATATATATATATATATATATATATATATATATATATACATGTGTGTATATATATTAGTATATATATATATATATATCCTCAAATCTACTCTTTGTAAAGAATAAAACACAGAAAAAAAAAATTCTGGGACATGCGAAGCGTTGTGGTGGTTCCTTAAGAGTAGTTGAATAAAAGGCGAACTTAAATCAAGTTGGGAGAGTGAAAGAACCAGCAAATGCAAGAGAGGCGTCGAAACAAAGGAACAGACAAGGTTTTATAGGAGAATTCTTGAGGGCATGTTTAGCAAGTGAAATGTTTACTTCCTGCCTCCTCCTCCTCCTCCCACTTCCTAATTCCTCTCCTCTTCTCTCTCTTCATCTTCTCTTCTCTCATCTCCTCCACCTCGACTCTTAGTGCCTTTCCCTACACTCTCTTTCCTGTCCATTGTTTTCCCTTCCCACTTCAAATCTCTAATCTCTCTTCTCCCGCATTACTTTTCCTATTCCTTGTCCTTCACGAATTCCACCACCAGAAGAGTGCCTTGTCTTTGAGCGCCATTTTCATCACCAGGAGATCAGTGGTACATGCAAGTGCCACTTCTGACCATCTGCATGATGTCTACACTCTTCCTTGACCAGCATTCTTTTTCTATTCAAGATACAGTTACAAGATTTACAGTGCACCGTGACTAATGAAATCATTCACTGCTTTCGGAAACCAAAAGTAAGAGTCATCCAGACACACTGACACGCGCAAGCACAGCTGTAACACAAGTATAAAACACTATTGAAGTCAACAAGAAAACAATATTTTTTATATTTCACTCCTAGTCAAAATAATCTGCCCTAAAAAAATACTTTAAATTACATAGTGAGAGCAGTAAGGCAGCCTTGAGTGTAAAGTTAGTTTTCTGGATTAAACTGTTGTGTGTCAGTGCTCCAGTGACCTCTGTTAGACTTTCAGTAAGTTGTCTTCTTTTGATATGGGTATAAAATTCTCTTTCCTTCCTTAGGAACAACAGAAACAAATCTTGTTCTTTATATTTAGGATATATTTTTGAGTACCAGCTTTGTTACTCTATTCAGAATCATTTTGCGTCTGGCTTCGCTCTATACTTAATGTTCCTGGTCGCTCGCTCACTAGGCAACACCATCATTGCATTAAGACCATCACTATCCGAATATTAGCATGTATTTTCCTATTTTATGGTCACACATTGTCTTGTTAATATTAACTGTATTTGCGATTCACTTCCGGCAACATCAGATGCCTGTGGCACTAGGCCTGGTTGCCCCTCGTAGGCTTCTAGCATAACCGGCACTTTTAAATTTTCGTTTTGTTATTTTGGATAGTAGTAGTGGTAGTAGTAGTAGTTACCAGTCGTCAAAGTCACTTGTCGATAGACAATTACAAAGGTCTTGAGGTCTACCTGGAGGTTATTCCGGGGATCAACGCCCCCCGTGGCCCGGTCCACGACCAGGCCTCCCGGTGGATCAGGGCTTGATCAACCAGGTAATCATTAGCTTTGAGTAAGTTTGTTCTAGTGAGCAACACACCAAACATATTGATTTCTTTTACAGACAGAACATGACTGAGTGTACAGCATCTAAAACGAAGCCCAACCCTAGCAAGTTGTTTGTAAACTATTAATATACGTACTAAGTAATTTTGCTTTACGAGGGGCAACCAGGCCTAGTGCCACAGGCATCTGATGTTGCCGGAAGTGAATCGCAAATACAGTTAATATTAACAAGACAATGTGTGACCATAAAATAGGAAAATACATGCTAATATTCGGATAGTGATGGTCTTAGTGCAATGATGGTGTTGCCTAGTCAGCGAGCGACCAGGAACATTAACATCAGCCTCTCATATTCGGTGTTGCCAGGATTTATAAATGCAGTTAGTATGACAAAGTTAACGTTGTGGCCTCAAATTAGATAAAGAAGTGTTAATATTTTGACAGTGACAAGAGTAATAACGTGTGTTAACATCTGCTGTGTACGATTAAACATCAGTAAGACATACATCAAGACATCACAGTGTATACGGCAAGACATTAGGAAGACATAATTCAAGTCTGTGAACCACCAAGAAGACATGCCTCAAGGCCTCATAAAGGAGCCACGTCGCACAGGCAGTCTGGTAAACAGTACTCAGCTTATGTATGAGCAATCTGGTCAGTTTTCATTTATTTTAGTGTTTCGCCTCTTGCTGGACGTTTCAAGGTGACTGTCCCTACCTTTGATTGCCAGGGGTTAAATAGAGAAAGCTCTGACTGGAAGCAATTTGAGCCTCATTAAGGCAAATTCGTAACTAGATGGGTAGTTGGTGCATGTATCAACAGGTGTTTAAAGGGTTTCACGTGAACCAGTATGTAATATAATTGTTTGTAATGTTAGTATATATTATTTAGGAACATATAGTCTCTTCAGAAGTTAGAGACCAACCTGGTGAAATGTACATGCACAGTGATCACCCTCACTCACACTCTCATGCGAACACACACACACACACACATACACACACACACACACACACACACACACACACACACACACACACACACACACACACACCCAGGAGCTAGGACTCGACCCCTGCAACCACAAATAGGTAAGTACACACACACACACACACACACAAACAGCTAGGGGGATTGTCCTACGAAGAAAGGTTAAGGGAAATCGGCCTGGCGACACTGAAGGACAGGAGGGTCAGGGGAAACATGGTAACGACATACAAAATACTGCGTGGAGTATATAATCATGGGGAGCGCTAAACCCGTAGGATTATACAGCACATGTGTGGGGGGATGGTAGGCATTCAGGCTCAATTCAGGGAACTGGAGCACAGATCCAATTCCCTAGATCAAGAACCCCTCACCAGCGTCAACGAACCTCCCTTGAGGGAGTGCGTGGAATAGATAAGGTGGACAGAGACAGGAGCTTCCAGAGATGGGATGTTACAAAAAACGCTATTCTAAAAGCTTAGAGATCTCCAGTGAATACTAGAAAGGACTGCCCTTCTAGCATCCAGCCTGTTACTGGGTTTTAGTAACAAGTAGTCAGTATCCTTGTCCAATTATCCATTAGAATTCAATATTATTCAATAGTGCTTCAGGATTACAACTGGTAGGCTACTAACTAGAGAAATTAAAATTTAATAAATTTATTAAGTCTAGAGGTATATTATCAAATTAAATTAAATTAAATTAATCACAGTAATCAAAATAATATCACTTCTCTCAAGTACAATATTATTGTGCTGAAAGCACATATCACATTTATAATTCTTAAGTACCGTCTGGTACATTAACATTTAATAAGATATTACAAATATGTACAAGTAAGTGTGTATGTGTGTAAGTGCTCTAAGTAGTTCTCTGTCTTACGACTCGACTAGACTTAAACAAGTGACTGACAAAGTCCTCAAATAAACTAACTTCTTGACCGACTGGCAACCAAAACAGTCTGCTTGAACAAAAAAGAATGCTTAGCCCAATAGCAATATAACAAGCGACTGCGACACAGAATCAGGAACAGGGAGATAATATAACGACACTAAGTAGGGACCATCAGCAGATCCTCCACAAAAGTTACAAAACTCCCATACTACTGAATCTAAGTTCAGCATAGGAAAACCCTGACTGTGATTATACACAGATACCAGTACGAATTAGGTCATAAGCTATAGCTAAGGACCTGAGATACTCAGAGTGTCTATGAGACACACAACCTCAGTACAACGTAAAAAATCACTAAGTCTATACAAGGTTCTGTGAACAGAGTTCTACAGAACTAACAAGAATAATGAGACAGACAATCTGTCCAACCACCAAGCGAGTCTAGAGCAGACTGAATACTTCAAGCGAGGTGAGGACCCCCCCCCCCCTCGATCACGTGATAGCTCCGTGGACAGCAGTCACCCAGCACCGGCAGAATAACGAGCAAGGAGCGACAATTACAGTAGTTTGACAATCAAGACTTGAACTGAGCACATAATATGTTACATCCTAACAACATAAGTCAAATAACAATATAACAGTCAAATAATAATATAAAGTCATATATTTACGATTTAGCTATTATCGCAAATATAAGCAATATAAAATTATATGAAAAGATAATATACATTATATATATACATAATAATCATTGCAACCCATTCAGGGGTTGCAACATGGGACACAGAAAAAAGTGGTCACAATTGGAAACTGAAGACTCAGACGAGTCAAAGGGATGTCAGGAAGTATTTCTTCAGCCACAGAGTTGTTAGGAAGTGGAACAGTCTGGCAAGTGATGTAGTGGAAGCAGGTACCATACACAGTTTTAAGACGAGGTATGATAAAGCTCATGGAGCAGGGAGAGGGAGGACCCAGTAGCGGTCAGTTAAGAGGCGGGGCCAGGACCAGAGTCTCGACCTCTGCAACCACAAATAGGTGAGTACACACAATGTTCTTATTTACGAAGTTGATAACACCCTAAAATTCCAAGTTTACAGAAAGGTTACAAACAGAAAAGGATCTCATACGCTTCTATTCCAGTCAAGATCCTTAAACCAAATGAGGCATCATTATCGGATTTTATATAAGAGAACACACTGAATGTGCAGGTCAGTTTCTTGCCAAGGAATGTGCATACGTACACCAATCCTACACTGAACTTCATTTTCCGTCCCTTTCCATCATGGACTGCATGAAAATAGACCTTCAAGTCATCAATTGTCAACACACTAACACCATTCTAAACACAATTATAATCCTTCCCAACAGTCAAGTTGCCTTGAACGTCTCCACAGCACTTCCTAAAGCCAACACTTGAGTCGCTAACGCAGACAGCACTTTCATCAAAGACCTGACTATAACCAAAGTGAAGAACCTTGAACCAGTCACTGCAGATTTGGAATCCCCTGTGAAGGCTGTGAGAAGGAATACATCGGTGAAACAGCAAGACACATCGAAACTCGTCTCAATGAACACATCAATGTATGCAGAAATGACGACGTGAACAACGCATGTGTACACCACCAGAATCCACCAATTATCTGATGAGATTTTAGGACCTCGCCTTGTGATTAAAGAACACAGACGAAAATACCTTGAATCATCTATATTCGCCGTCTACAACACTATTAAACAGAATAAAGGCAGCTTTGTCATCTCTGACGTATTAGCAAGAGTTCTCAAAGCAATAAACCCCACCCACACAGCAACCATTAGTTACCTCCACTACTACTACTACTACCACCACCACCAACAGCATGGATCGCATGGAGTACTTCACTACTAATGCTTTTCCACCTCTGTTACCTATACCCTCTGTGTCCCTATATTGCTTATAACGGCTTGATAAAGCTCCTGGAGAGCGAACGTTGCTACAATAAAATGTCACATTAGTTGCACTTGTGTCCTTTTCCCTAACATTTGGTGGGTAATTCCACCAACATTATTACAATACCAACGCGTAAATGAGTAAGACACATGTGTAACTGTTGTTTATCTTTTCTGTCAGGTTGTTGTTCAGCAGGATTCCTCAGTTGAATTCAGAAGTGGCAATGTTAAATACGACAGAAGCAGCGGAGAGGTCAAAAAAAAAAGAGGTAATTAGTTGGTCACTGTTGTAGAAATAGTTTTGAGGATGTTCAACTTCAGTGTATCGGTCAAGATGTGATATATACGATACTTGTGCAGTACTTGCTGGAACGTATCACCTGCACAGCAGGCTAATCAGACTACGAAGGGGACATTTAAACTGGAAATCGTGGAAGAAGTGGAGGAAAAAGCTTGAGGAATTCAGTCACTCAGCCTTTAATAAGTCGTTTAAAGGTATTCAGTCGCTTAGTATTGAAGAAATCATTTCGATGACTTCAGTCACTCAGCCTGGATGGCTCAGTATAAAGCAGAGTCAAGAGGAAGGTGATTTATATACTAGAGGTAAAAGTGAAGTGTGGCAATGACGTCGCAAGAGTCACGGCTCATTAATGCAAGAAGACAAAGCAAGTAACGTCATTAGAAGTGGGACTGTAGAAAATATCCTCTGTATCAGGCTTCCATGGTGTTGCTATGTCAGACATGAATCACTATATTAATGGTATACAATGTTGTATCAGACATGACACTTGTGTATCTGTATTGGCGTAACCTGTCGCCTGTTCTGCCGGTTCACTGGCTGAATGCAGAGGAGAAACACTGGAGACAATAAAAGAGGTGGAGAAATAAGTGTGAAGAGTTCAGTTCCTACGCCTTGAACACGTTTAGAAGTCTTCGGTCTATCAACTTTGAAGTAGTTTTATAGTGATCTGTCCAGACTGAACAAGCGAACACCTGTAAAGTTCTTCAGAAGCGAAAAACTGAGCACCTCAAACCTAACATTCCACTTCTTCCACTGTCTCCAGCTAAAATGTCGGCACATTAGTCAGCTGAAGAGGCACTATGGGCAGGCAAGTCGTTTCCGCAATAAAGATTCCTAGGAGACGACCCATATGTGCTTTATTAGTCAACTTGTCGGAATTGTATACTATTAATAAAAAAAATCAGTCCATAGGAAAAGATATAAAAAAAAAGGAGATACTCAGATTAAAATGTCAGGAAGCAACAGAGAAAGTCAGGTAATGAAAGGTAATATAAGGAAGCGAAGAAATAAAAAAGAAGAGAACTTGAAAGCAGCAAATTGGATAAACCCAAATCCCGAGAGAAAAGAAACCAGAAAGTGGGCGAGGATAGATTACAAAGCAACTGTGAAGGATCTCGAGTTGGCTCAAAAAATATATAGAAACAGAAGCTAAAAGTAAACATTATTCTGTAGCTACTACGAAAATGACAATTAAAGTTAAATAATAAGACTAAGAAAGAGGACAAAATAGTCACAAATATGGACAAAAAGTTATGTGAGGAATTTAATACATACTTTCAAGGCATATACGTAACTGAGAAATTAAACTATGAGTATAATGCAACAGGCAGAAGTAGCAACAGAAACATACGAAACAGAGAGACAACATATCCTACATTAGTTCCAACAAAAGTAAATAATAAAAATAAATTATGGGTACTGAGAGGAGCTGATGATTTTTAGCAAGTTATGTGCAGAAAATCGTTAAACCAATGGAGATGGCGCATTACCAGCCCCCCGGAAGATGTCAAGTTACTCCAATATTAACAATGACCGATAAACAGGTAGCGGCAAACTACAGACTAATATCGGTGGCTACATCCATCTGAAAGTCGATTAGAGGGGAAATGTAGAGTTTAACACTTTAAGGGTATTAGATTAATCTCAGAATAATATAGTTTCGCATGGCTGAAATGAATGATATATGGCTGTAAAATAGTCTGATGCGCTATTGCAAAAATAGCTGATCCACAAGTAGATAAAATATACATATTTAAAGTGAAACTCGGAGACTATAAAAGAATATAATAAAAATGGAAAACAAAAAAACTTAAAGTAACAAGAATAGTTGCCTTATACTCAAACTATTTAATATACATATATCAATAACAAGTACCCACAAGCGTTGTTACGTAGGTATGTACAGTGCCTCTGCTCGAAATTAAAAGCAGCTAGATAAAACATGCTTAAGTTAGGTAAGGTTCGTAAGGAAGCAGGACAAGTGTTTCCTGACTCGTCTCTTAGTCAGATGATGACCCGCCGATCGAGCTTTTGGTAATCTAACCGAGGCCTTCCGCTGGCTTACTGGTCCACCTCGTTTAAAAATTATAGTCATAACCATTTTTTTCCCTTATAAATCATGCAACGATAAAGACCTGATTCACAGCACCAAACCAAAATTATCTCCAGAAAACCATGTATACAGTCAAAATAGTAGCTAATACATGTACTTTATTACAACCAATTCTTGTGCGTCCAGTTCTAGAATACGCATCACCAGCATAAAGCCTCCTAGACAAACATATTAAGAATATATATATAAACGAAAGGCTTGTAGTGTAAGTAACAAAACCTTTGGAGAAACACTATTAGAAGGGGAGACTTCAAGAAACTAGAAGAAGAGATGAAGCAGTTGGGAAGATGATATGAATGCAATAAATTAATAAATAATACCAACAGTGAAAGACTTCACACGAAAAACATCCAGAAACAGCTGTCACAAAGGGAAACCGAACAAATGACTCGCAGGAACTTAAGAAAGTATTTCCTCAGCGTGATGACAGAACAAAACTGAAACACACTGGAACTCGACATTAAAGCAGAAACACTTTGTGGTTTCATAACGAAATGATGAAATTCCAGATAAAGGTGACCAACAGGACAGACGAGTTTGAAGCAAAAGAATTTCGAACACAAATACAATTCTGTGACTACACACACACACACACACACACACACACACAAGGGGTCACAATTGGAAGTTGGAGACACAGACGAGTCAAAGGGATGCAAGGAAGTACTTCTTCAGTCATAGAGTTATCAGGAAGTGGAATAGTCTGGGAAGTGATGTAGTGGAGGCAGGAACCATACATAATTTTAAGACGAGGTATTATAAAGCTCCTGGAGCAGGTAGAGAGAGTACCTAGTAGCAACCAGTGAAGAGGCGGGGCCAGGAGTTGAGTCTCGACCCTTGCAACCACAATTAGGTGAATTAGGTGAGTACATAAAAATACATACATGGAAACACACACACGCATTCAAACTCACACACATTCCACCCTTCACAGCAACACTTTAAAAGCTTTCTTGTGTTATTCTAGTCTAATCCCTTTATTGCCTCTGTGTTAACTCATCCTCTTATCCCCAGCCACTTCCCCGGAGCTCTTGCTTGCCCACCCCATGGCCCTTCTCTCTCTCTCTCTCTCTCTCTCTCTCTCTCTCTCTCTCTCTCTCTCTCTCTGTCACAACCATAAAAAAAATATACCGAACAGTTCTTAAATAAGGTTTCTATGCGAGGAAATATATTAATAATCAGTTGATCCTTAGTAACGGAGCCAACGAGATCTCGCTGAAGCCTTTTAGTTAGTCCTTAGCAACGGAGCCAACGAGATCTCGCTGAAGCCTTTTAGTTGATACTTAGTAACGGAGCCAACGAGAACTCGCTAAAGCCTTTTAGTTGATCCTTAGTAACGGAGCCAACGAGATCTCGCTGAAGCCTTTTAGTTGATCCTTAGTAACGGATCCAAAGAGATCTCGCTGAAGCCTTTTAGTTAGTCCTTAGTAACGGAGCCAACGAAATCTCGCTCAAGCATTTTAGTTGATACTTAGTAACGGAGCCAACGAGATCTCGCCGAAGGCTTTTAGTTGATCCTTAGTAACGGAGCCAACGAGATCTCGCTGAAGCCTTTTAGTTGATCCTTAGTAACGGAACCAACGAGATCTCGCTGAAGCCTTTTAGTTGTACCTTAGGAGGAGCCAACGAGATCTCGCTGAAGCCTTTTAGTTCATCCTTAGTAACGAAGCCACCGAGATCTCGCTGAAGCCTTTTAGTTAGTCCTTAGTAACGGAACCAACGAGATCTCGCTGAAGCCTTTTAGTTAGTCCTTAGTAACGGAGCCAACGAGATCTCGCTGAAGCCTTTTAGTTAGTCCTTAGTAACGGAGCCAACGAGATCTCGCTGAAGCCTTTTAGTTGTACCTTATGAGGAGCCAACGAGATCTCGCTGAAGCCTTTTAGTTCATCCTTAGTAACGGAGCCAACGAGATCTCACTGAAGTCTTTTAGTTGATCCTTAGTAACGAAGCCAACGAGATATCACTGAAGCCTTTTAGTTTATCCTTAGTAAAGGAGCCAACGAGATCTCGTTGAAGCCTTTTAGTTGATCCTTAGTAACGAAGTCAACGAGATCTCACTGAAGCCTTTTAGTTGATCCTTAGAAACGGAGCCAACGAGATCTCACTGAAGCCTTTTAGTTAGTCCTTAGTAACGGAGCCAACGAGATCTCGGTGAGGCCTTTTAGTTGTTCCTTAGTAACGGAGCCAACGAGATCTCGGTGAGGCCTTTTAGTTGTTCCTTAGTAACGGAGCCAACGAGACCTCGCTGAAGAATTTAGTTGTACCTTATAAGGAGCCAACGAGACCTTGCCGAGTCCTTTAAGCTACCAAACACATTCCACAACTCACACAATAAGAGCAAGTGCAAGAACAAATGCAGTAACTCAAAATAATGAAAAGAAATTTAGAGATAATAAGCACTTTTTTATATCAATGAGAGTTAAAGAACATAGACACTATGTGACCGCTTAGTGTAAAGGGTGACTGAAGCCGCTAGTGCTGTGATGGTGACTGAAGCCGCTAGTGCTGTGACGGTGACTGAAGCCGCTAGTGCTGTGACGGTGACTGAAGCCGCTAGTGCTGTGATGGTGACTGAAGCCGCTAGTGCTGTGATGGTGACTGAAGCCGCTAGTGCTGTGATGTTGACTGAAGCCGCTAGTGCTGTGACGGTGAATGAAGCCGCTAGTGCTGTGACGGTGACTGAAGCCGCTAGTGCTGTGATGGTGACTGAAGCCGCTAGTGCTGTGATGGTGACTGAAGCCGCTAGTGCTGTGATGGTGACTGAGGCCGCCAGCGCTGTGATGGTGACTGAAGCCGCCAGCGCTGTGATGGTGACTGAAGCCGCCAGCGCTGTGATGGTGACTGAAGCCGCCAGCGCTGTGATGGCGACTGAAGCCGCCAGCGCTGTGACGGTGACTGAAGCCGCCAGCGCTGTGATGGTGACTGAAGCCGCCAGCGCTGTGATGGTGACTGAAGCCGCCAGCGCTGTGATGGTGACTGAAGCCGCCAGCGCTGTGATGGTGACTGAAGCCGCCAGCGCTGTGATGGTGACTGAAGCCGCCAGCGCTGTGATGGTGACTGAAGCCGCCAGCGCTGTGATGGTGACTGAAGCCGCCAGCGCTGTGAAGGTGACTGAAGCCGCCAGCGCTGTGATGGTGACAGAAGCCGCCAGCGCTGTGATGGTGACTGAAGCCGCCAGCGCTGTGATGGTGACTGAAGCCGCCAGCGCTGTGATGGTGACTGAAGCCGCCAGCGCTGTGATGGTGACTGAAGCCGCCAGCGCTGTGATGGTGACTGAAGCCGCCAGCGCTGTGATGGTGACTGAAGCCGCCAGCGCTGTGATGGTGACTGAAGCCGCCAGCGCTGTGATGGTGACTGAAGCCGCCAGTGCTGTGATGGTGACAGAAGCCGCCAGCGCTGTGATAGTGACTGAAGCCGCCAGAGCTGTGATGGTGACTGAAGCCGCCAAGGCTGTGATGGTGACTGAAGCCGCTAGTGCTGTGATGGTGACTGAAGCCGCTAGTGCTGTGATGGTGACTGAAGCCGCTAGTGCTGTGATGGTGACTGAAGCCGCCAGCGCTGTGATGGTGACTGAAGCCGCCAGCGCTGTGATGGTGACTGAAGCCGCCAGTGCTGTGATGGTGACTGAAGCCGCCAGCGCTGTGATGGTGACTGAAGCCGCCAGCGCTGTGATGGTGACTGAAGCCGCCAGCGCTGTGATGGTGACTGAAGCCGCCAGCGCTGTGATGGTGACTGAAGCCGCCAGTGCTGTGATGGTGACTGAAGCCGCCAGCGCTGTGATGGTGACTGAAGCCGCTAGTGCTGTGATGGTGACTGAAGCCGCTAGTGCTGTGATGGTGACTGAAGCCGCTAGTGCTGTGATGGTGACTGAAGCCGCTAGTGCTGTGATGGTGACTGAAGCCGCTAGTGCTGTGACGGTGACTGAAGCCGCTAGTGCTGTGATGGTGACTGAAGCCGCTAGTGCTGTGATGGTGACTGAAGCCGCTAGTGCTGTGATGGTGACTGAAGCCGCTAGTGCTGTGATGTTGACTGAAGCCGCTAGTGCTGTGATGGTGACTGAAGCCGCTAGTGCTGTGATGGTGACTGAAGCCGCTAGTGCTGTGATGGTGACTGAAGCCGCAAGTGCTGTGATGTTGACTGAAGCCGCTAGTGCTGTGATGTTGACTGAAGCCGCTAGTGCTGTGATGGTGACTGAAGCCGCTAGTGCTGTGACGGTGACTGAAGCCGCTAGTGCTGTGATGGTGACTGAAGCCGCTAGTGCTGTGATGGTGACTGAAGCCGCTAGTGCTGTGACGGTGACTGAAGCCGCTAGTGCTGTGATGGTGACTGAAGTCGCCAGCGCTGTGATGGTGACTGAAGCCGCCAGCGCTGTGATGGTGACTGAAGCCGCCAGCGCTGTGATGGTGACTGAAGCCGCTAGTGCTGTGATGGTGACTGAAGCCGCTAGTGCTGTGATGGTGACTGAAGCCGCTAGTGCTGTGATGGTGACTGAAGCCGCTAGTGCTGTGATGGTGACTGAAGCCGCTAGTGCTGTGATGGTGACTGAAGCCGCTAGTGCTGTGATGTTGACTGAAGCCGCTAGTGCTGTGACGGTGACTGAAGCCGCTAGTGCTGTGATGGTGACTGAAGCCGCTAGTGCTGTGATGGTGACTGAAGCCGCAAGTGCTGTGATGGTGACTGAAGCCGCTAGTGCTGTGATGGTGACTGAAGCCGCTAGTGCTGTGATGGTGACTGAAGCCGCTAGTGCTGTGATGGTGACTGAAGCCGCTAGTGCTGTGATGGTGACTGAAGCCGCTAGTGCTGTGATGGTGACTGAAGCCGCTAGTGCTGTGATGGTGACTGAAGCCGCTAGTGCTGTGATGTTGACTGAAGCCGCTAGTGCTGTGACGGTGAATGAAGCCGCTAGTGCTGTGACGGTGACTGAAGCCGCTAGTGCTGTGATGGTGACTGAAGCCGCAAGTGCTGTGATGGTGACTGAAGCCGCTAGTGCTGTGATGGTGACTGAAGCCGCTAGTTCTGTGATGGTGACTGAAGCCGCTAGTGCTGTGACGGTGACTGAAGCCGCTAGTGCTGGGATGGTGACTGAAGCCGCTAGTGCTGTGATGGTGACTGAAGCCGCTAGTGCTGTGATGGTGACTGAAGCCGCTAGTGCTGTGATGTTGACTGAAGCCGCTAGTGCTGTGACGGTGAATGAAGCCGCTAGTGCTGTGACGGTGACTGAAGCCACTAGTGCTGTGAGGGTGACTGAAGCCGCTAGTGCTGTGATGGTGACTGAAGCCGCTAGTGCTGTGATGGTGACTGAAGCCGCTAGTGTTGTGATGGTGACTGAAGCTGCTAGTGCTGTGACGGTGACTGAAGCCGCTAGTGCTGTGATGGTGACTGAAGCCGCTAGTGCTGTGATGGTGACTGAAGCCGCTAGTGCTGTGACGGTGACTGAAGCCGCTAGTGCTGTGACGGTGACTGAAGCCGCTAGTGCTGTGACGGTGACTGAAGCCGCTAGTTCTCTGACGGTGACTGAAGCCGCTAGTGCTGTGACGGTGACTGAAGCCGCTAGTGCTGTGACGGTGACTGAAGCCGCTAGTGCTGTGATGTTGACTGAAGCCGCTAGTGCTGTGACGGTGACTGAAGCCGCTAGTGCTGTGACGGTGACTGAAGCCGCTAGTGCTGTGATGGTGACTGAAGCCGC
Organism: Cherax quadricarinatus; assembly: GCF_038502225.1. Lineage (NCBI taxonomy): Eukaryota > Metazoa > Arthropoda > Malacostraca > Decapoda > Parastacidae > Cherax > Cherax quadricarinatus. The sequence continues at coordinate 53,527,477 of NC_091303.1, read as the reverse complement.
CAGCGCTGTGACGGTGACTGAAGCCGCCAGCGCTGTGATGGTGACTGAAGCCGCCAGCGCTGTGATGGTGACTGAAGCCATCAGCGCTGTGATGGTGACTGAAGCCGCCAGGGCTGTGATGGTGTCTGAAGCCGCCAGCGCTGTGATGGTGACTGAAGCCGCCAGCGCTGTGATGGTGCCTGAAGCAGCCAGCGCTGTGATTGTGACTGAAGCCGCCCTCGCTGTGATGGTGACTGAAGCTGCCAGCGCTGTGATGGTGACTGAAGCCGCCAGCGCTGTGATGGTGACTGAAGCCGCCAGGGCTGTGATGGTGACTGAAGCCGCCAGCGCTGTGATGGTGACTGAGGCCGCCAGCGCTTTGATGGTGACTGAAGCCGCCAGCGCTGTGATGGTGACTGAAGCCGCCAGCGCTGTGATGGTGACTGAAGCCGTCAGCGCTGTGATGGTGACTGAAGCCGCCAGGGCTGTGATGGTGATTGAAGCCGCCAGCGCTGTGATGGTGACTGAAGCCGCCAGCGCTGTGATGGTGACTGAGGCCGCCAGCGCTGTGATGGTGACTGAAGCCGCAAGCGCTGTGATGGTGACAGAAGTCGCCAGCGCTGTGATGGTGACTGAAGCCGCCAGCGCTGTGATGGTGACTGAAGCCGCCAGCGCTGTGATGGTGACCGACGCCGCCAGCGCTGTGATGGTGACTGAAGCCGCCAGCGCTGTGATGGTGACTGAAGCCGCCAGCGCTGTGATGGTGACTGAAGCCGCCAGCGCTGTGATGGTGACTGAAGCCGCTAGTGCTGTGATGGTGACTGAAGCCGCTAGCGCTGTGATGGTGACTGAAGCCGCTAGCGCTGTGATGGATGACTGAAGCCGCCAGCGCTGTGATGGTGACTGAAGCCGCCAGCGCTGTGATGGTGACTGAAGCCGCAAGCGCTGTGATGGTGACTGAAGACGCTAGCGCTGTGATGGTGACTGAAGCCGCCAGCGCTGTGATGGTGACTGAAGCCGCTAGCGCTGTGATGGTGACTGAAGCCGCTAGCGCTGTGATGGTGACTGAAGCCGCCAACGCTGTGATGGTGACTGAAGCCGAAAACGCTGTGATGGTGACTGAAGCCGCCAGCGCTGTGATGGTGACTGAAGCCGCAAGCGCTGTGATGGTGACTGAAGCCTCTAGCGCTGTGATGGTGACTGAAGCCGCCAGCGCTGTGATGGTGACTGAAGCCGCTAGCGCTGTGATGGTGGCTGAAGCCGCTAGCGCTGTGATGGTGACTGAAGCCGCCAACGCTGTGATGGTGACTGAAGCCGAAAACGCTGTGATGGTGACTGAAGAAGCTAGCGCTGTGCTGGTGACTGAAGCCGATAGCACTGTGATGGTGACTGAAGCTGCCATCCCTGTGATCGTGACTGAAGCCGCTAGCGCTGTGATGGTGACTGAAGCCGCCAGCGCTGTGATGGTGACTGAAGCCGCCAGCGCTGTGATGGTGACTGAAGCCGCCAGCGCTGTGATGGTGACTGAAGCCGCCAGCGCTGTGATGGTGACTGAAGCCGTCAGCGCTGTGATGGTGACTGAAGCCGCTAGCGCTGTGATGGTGACTGAAGCCGTCAGCGCTGTGATTGTGACTGAAGCCGCCAGGGCTGTGATGGTGACTGAAGCCGCCAGGGCTGTGATGGTGACTGAAGCCGCCAGCGATGTGATGGTGACTGAAGCCGCCAGGGCTGTGATGGTGACTGAAGCCGCCAGCGCTGTGATGGTGACTGAGGCCGCCAGCGCTGTGATGGTGACTGAAGCCGCCAGCGCTGTGATGGTGACTGAAGCCGCCAGCGCTGTGATGGTGACTGAAGCCGCCAGATCTGTGATGGTGACTGACGCCGCCAGCGCTGTGATGGTGACTGAAGCCGCCAGGGCTGTGATGGTGACTGAAGCCGCCTGCGCTGTGATGGTGACTGAAGCCGCCAGCGCTGTGATGGTGACTGAAGCCGCAAACGCTGTGATGGTGACTGAAGAAGCTAGCTCTGTGCTGGTGACTGAAGCCGCTAGCTCTGTGATGGTGACTGTAGCCGCCAGCGCTGTGATGGTGACTGAAGCCGCCAGCGCTGTGATGGTGACTGAAGCCGCCAGCGCTGTGATGGTGACTGAAGCCGCCAGCTCTGTGATGGTGACTGACGCCGCCAGCGCTGTGATGGTGACTGAAGCCGCCAGCGCTGTGATGGTGACTGAAGCCGCCAGCGCTGTGATGGTGACTGAAGCCGCCAGCTCTGTGATGGTGACTGAAGCCGCTAGTGCTGTGATGGTGACTGAAGCCGCAATTAGCGCTGTGATGGTGACTGGAGCCGCTAGCGCTGTGATGGATGACTGAAGCCGCCAGCGCTGTGATGGTGACTGAAGCCGCCAGCGCTGTGATGGTGACTGAAGCCGCCAGCGCTGTGATGGTGACTGAAGCCGCCAGCTCTGTGATGGTGACTGAAGCCGCCAGCGCTGTGATGGTGACTGAAGCCGCTAGTGCTGTGATGGTGACTGAAGCCGCTAGCGCTGTGATGGTGACTGAAGCCGCTAGCGCTGTGATGGATGAATGAAGCCGCCATCGCTGTGATGGTGACTGAAGCCGCCAGCGCTGTGATGGTGACTGAAGCCGCAAGCGCTGTGATGGTGACTGAAGCCGCCAGCGCTGTGATGGTGACTGAAGCCGCAAGCGCTGTGATGGTGACTGAAGCCGGTAGCGCTGTGATGGTGACTGAAGCCGCCAGCGCTGTTGTGACTGAAGCCGAAAACGCTGTGATGGTGACTGAAGAAGCTAGCGCTGTGATGGTGACTGAAGCCGCTAGTGCTGTGATGGTGACTGAAGCCGCTAGTGCTGTGATGTTGACTGAAGCCGCTAGTGCTGTGACGGTGAATGAAGCCGCTAGTGCTGTGACGGTGACTGAAGCCGCTAGTGCTGTGATGGTGACTGAAGCCGCAAGTGCTGTGATGGTGACTGAAGCCGCTAGTGCTGTGATGGTGACTGAAGCCGCTAGTGCTGTGACGGTGACTGAAGCCGCTAGTGCTGTGACGGTGACTGAAGCCGCTAGTGCTGTGACGGTGACTGAAGCCGCTAGTGTTGTGATGGTGACTGAAGCCGCTAGTGCTGTGATGGTGACTGAAGCCGCTAGTGCTGTGATGTTGACTGAAGCCGCTAGTGCTGTGACGGTGAATGAAGCCGCTAGTGCTGTGACGGTGACTGAAGCCGCTAGTGCTGTGATGGTGACTGAAGCCGCAAGTGCTGTGATGGTGACTGAAGCCGCTAGTGCTGTGATGGTGACTGAAGCCGCTAGTGCTGTGATGGTGACTGAAGCCGCTAGTGCTGTGACGGTGACTGAAGCCGCTAGTGCTGGGATGGTGACTGAAGCCGCTAGTGCTGTGATGGTGACTGAAGCCGCTAGTGCTGTGATGGTGACTGAAGCCGCTAGTGCTGTGATGTTGACTGAAGCCGCTAGTGCTGTGACGGTGAATGAAGCCGCTAGTGCTGTGACGGTGACTGAAGCCACTAGTGCTGTGAGGGTGACTGAAGCCGCTAGTGCTGTGATGGTGACTGAAGCCGCTAGTGCTGTGATGGTGACTGAAGCCGCTAGTGTTGTGATGGTGACTGAAGCTGCTAGTGCTGTGACGGTGACTGAAGCCGCTAGTGCTGTGATGGTGACTGAAGCCGCTAGTGCAGTGATGGTGACTGAAGCCGCTAGTGCTGTGACGGTGACTGAAGCCGCTAGTGCTGTGACGGTGACTGAAGCCGCTAGTGCTGTGACGGTGACTGAAGCCGCTAGTTCTCTGACGGTGACTGAAGCCGCTAGTGCTGTGACGGTGACTGAAGCCGCTAGTGCTGTGACGGTGACTGAAGCCGCTAGTGCTGTGATGTTGACTGAAGCCGCTAGTGCTGTGACGGTGACTGAAGCCGCTAGTGCTGTGACGGTGACTGAAGCCGCTAGTGCTGTGATGGTGACTGAAGCCGCCAGCGCTGTGACGGTGACTGAAGCCGCCAGCGCTGTGATGGTGACTGAAGCCGCCAGCGCTGTGATGGTGACTGAAGCCTTCAGCGCTGTGATGGTGACTGAAGCCGCCAGGGCTGTGATGGTGTCTGAAGCCGCCAGCGCTGTGATGGTGACTGAAGCCGCCAGCGCTGTGATGGTGCCTGAAGCAGCCAGCGCTGTGATTGTGACTGAAGCCGCCCTCGCTGTGATGGTGACTGAAGCCGCCAGCGCTGTGATGGTGACTGAAGCCGCCAGCGCTGTGATGGTGACTGAAGCCGCCAGGGCTGTGATGGTGACTGAAGCCGCCAGCGCTGTGATGGTGACTGAGGCCGCCAGCGCTTTGATGGTGACTGAAGCCGCCAGCGCTGTGATGGTGACTGAAGCCGCCAGCGCTGTGATGGTGACTGAAGCCGTCAGCGCTGTGATGGTGACTGAAGCCGCCAGGGCTGTGATGGTGATTGAAGCCGCCAGCGCTGTGATGGTGACTGAAGCCGCCAGCGCTGTGATGGTGACTGAGGCCGCCAGCGCTGTGATGGTGACTGAAGCCGCCAGCGCTGTGATGGTGACAGAAGGCGCCAGCGCTGTGATGGTGACTGAAGCCGCCAGCGCTGTGATGGTGACTGAAGCCGCCAGCGCTGTGATGGTGACGGACGCCGCCAGCGCTGTGATGGTGACTGAAGCCGCCAGCGCTGTGATGGTGACTGAAGCCGCCAGCGCTGTGATGGTGACTGAAGCCGCCAGCGCTGTGATGGTGACTGAAGCCGCTAGTGCTGTGATGGTGACTGAAGCCGCTAGCGCTGTGATGGTGACTGAAGCCGCTAGCGCTGTGATGGATGACTGAAGCTGCCAGCGCTGTGATGGTGACTGAAGCCGCCAGCGCTGTGATGGTGACTGAAGCCGCAAGCGCTGTGATGGTGACTGAAGACGCTAGCGCTGTGATGGTGACTGAAGCCGCCAGCGCTGTGATGGTGACTGAAGCCGCTAGCGCTGTGATGGTGACTGAAGCCGCTAGCGCTGTGATGGTGACTGAAGCCGCCAACGCTGTGATGGTGACTGAAGCCGAAAACGCTGTGATGGTGACTGAAGCCGCCAGCGCTGTGATGGTGACTGAAGCCGCAAGCGCTGTGATGGTGACTGAAGCCGCTAGCGCTGTGATGGTGACTGAAGCCGCCAGCGCTGTGATGGTGACTGAAGCCGCTAGCGCTCTGATGGTGGCTGAAGCCGCTAGCGCTGTGATGGTGACTGAAGCCGCCAACGCTGTGATGGTGACTGAAGCCGAAAACGCTGTGATGGTGACTGAAGAAGCTAGCGCTGTGCTGGTGACTGAAGCCGATAGCACTGTGATGGTGACTGAAGCTGCCATCCCTGTGATCGTGACTGAAGCCGCTAGCGCTGTGATGGTGACTGAAGCCGCCAGCGCTGTGATGGTGACTGAAGCCGCCAGCGCTGTGATGGTGACTGAAGCCGCCAGCGCTGTGATGGTGACTGAAGCCGCCAGCGCTGTGATGGTGACTGAAGCCGTCAGCGCTGTGATGGTGACTGAAGCCGCTAGCGCTGTGATGGTGACTGAAGCCGTCAGCGCTGTGATTGTGACTGAAGCCGCCAGGGCTGTGATGGTGACTGAAGCCGCCAGGGCTGTGATGGTGACTGAAGCCGCCAGCGATGTGATGGTGACTGAAGCCGCCAGGGCTGTGATGGTGACTGAAGCCGCCAGCGCTGTGATGGTGACTGAGGCCGCCAGCGCTGTGATGGTGACTGAAGCCGCCAGCGCTGTGATGGTGACTGAAGCCGCCAGCGCTGTGATGGTGACTGAAGCCGCCAGATCTGTGATGGTGACTGACGCCGCCAGCGCTGTGATGGTGACTGAAGCCGCCAGGGCTGTGATGGTGACTGAAGCCGCCTGCGCTGTGATGGTGACTGAAGCCGCCAGCGCTGTGATGGTGACTGAAGCCGCAAACGCTGTGATGGTGACTGAAGAAGCTAGCTCTGTGCTGGTGACTGAAGCCGCTAGCTCTGTGATGGTGACTGTAGCCGCCAGCGCTGTGATGGTGACTGAAGCCGCCAGCGCTGTGATGGTGACTGAAGCCGCCAGCGCTGTGATGGTGACTGAAGCCGCCAGCTCTGTGATGGTGACTGACGCCGCCAGCGCTGTGATGGTGACTGAAGCCGCCAGCGCTGTGATGGTGACTGAAGCCGCCAGCGCTGTGATGGTGACTGAAGCCGCCAGCGGGGTGATGGTGAATGAAGCCGCTAGTGCTGTGATGGTGACTGAAGCCGCAATTAGCGCTGTGATGGTGACTGAAGCCGCTAGCGCTGTGATGGTGACTGAAGCCGCCAGCGCTGTGATGGTGACTGAAGCCGCCAGCGCTGTGATGGTGACTGAAGCCGCCAGCGCTGTGATGGTGACTGAAGCCGCCAGCTCTGTGATGGTGACTGAAGCCGCCAGCGCTGTGATGGTGACTGAAGCCGCTAGTGCTGTGATGGTGACTGAAGCCGCTAGCGCTGTGATGGTGACTGAAGCCGCTAGCGCTGTGATGGTGACTGAAGCCGCCAGCGCTGTGATGGTGACTGAAGCCGCCAGCGCTGTGATGGTGACTGAAGCCGCAAGCGCTGTGATGGTGACTGAAGCCGCCAGCGCTGTGATGGTGACTGAAGCCGCAAGCGCTGTGATGGTGACTGAAGCCGGTAGCGCTGTGATGGTGACTGAAGCCGCCAGCGCTGTTGTGACTGAAGCCGAAAACGCTGTGATGGTGACTGAAGAAGCTAGCGCTGTGCTGGTGACTGAAGCCGCTAGCACTGTGATGGTGACTGAAGCTGCCAGCCCTGTGATCGTGACTGAAGCCGCTAGCGCTGTGATGGTGACTGAAGCCGCCAGCGCTGTGATGGTGACTGAAGCCGCCAGCGCTGTGATAGTGACTGAAGCCGCCAGCGCTGTGATGGTGACTGAAGCCGCCAGCGCTGTGATGGTGACTGAAGCCGCCAGCGCTGTGATGGTGACTGAAGCCGCCAGCGCTGTGATGGTGACTGAAGCCGTCAGCGCTGTGATGGTGACTGAAGCCGCCAGCGCTGTGATGGTGACTGAAGCCGTCAGCTCTGTGATTGTGACTGAAGCCGCCAGGGCTGTGATGGTGACTGAAGCCGACAGGGCTGTGATGGTGACTGAAGCCGCCAGCGATGTGATGGTGACTGAAGCCGCCAGGGCTGTGATGGTGACTGAAGCCGCCAGCGCTGTGATGGTGACTGAGGCCGCCAGCGCTGTGATGGTGACTGAAGCCGCCAGCGCTGTGATGGTGACTGAAGCCGCCAGCGCTGTGATGGTGACTGAAGCCGCCAGGGCTGTGATGGTGACTGAAGCCGCCTGCGCTGTGATGGTGACTGAAGCCGCCAGCGCTGTGATGGTGACTGAAGCCGCCAGCGCTGTGATGGTGACTGAAGAAGCTAGCGCTGTGCTTGTGACTGAAGCCGCTAGCACTGTGATGGTGACTGAAGCTGCCAGCCCTGTGATAGTAACTGAAGCCGCTAGCGCTGTGATGGTGACTGAAGCCGCTAGCGCTGTGATGGTGACTGAAGCCGCCAGCGCTGTGATGGTGACTGAAGCCGCCAGCGCTGTGATGGTGACTGAAGCCGCCAGCGCTGTGATGGTGACTGAAGCCGCCAGCGCTGTGATAGTGACTGAAGCTGCTAGCGCTGTGATGGTGACTGAAGCCGTCAGCGCTGTGATGGTGACTGAAGCCGCCAGGGCTGTGAGGTGACTGAAGCCGCCTGCGCTGTAATGGTGACTGAAGCCGCCAGCGCTGTGAGGGTGACTGAAGCCGCCAGCGCTCTGATGGTGACTGAGGCCGCCAGCGCTGTGATGGTGACTGAAGCCGCCAGCGCTGTGATGGTGACTGAAGCCGCCAGCTCTGTGATGGTGACTGACGCCGCCAGCGCTGTGATGGTGACTGAAGCCGCCAGCGCTGTGATGGTGACTGAAGCCGCCAGCGCTGTGATGGTGACTGAAGCCGCCAGCGCTGTGATGGTGACTGAAGCCGCCAGCTCTGTGATGGTGACTGACGCCGCCAGCGCTGTGATGGTGACTGAAGCCGCCAGCTCTGTGATGGTGACTGAAGCCGCCAGCGCTGTGATGGTGACTGAAGCCGCCAGCTCTGTGATGGTGACTGAAGCCGCTAGTGCTGTGATGGTGACTGAAGCCGCAATTAGCGCTGTGATGGATGACTGAAGCTGCCAGCGCTGTGATGGTGACTAAAGCCGCTAGCGCTGTGATGGTGACTGAAGCCGCCAGCGCTGTGATGGTGACTGAAGCCGCCAGCGCTGTGATGGTGACTGAAGCCGCCAGCTCTGTGATGGTGACTGACGCCGCCAGCGCTGTGATGGTGACTGAAGCCGCCAGCGCTGTGATGGTGACTGAAGCCGCCAGCGCTGTGATGGTGACTGAAGCCGCCAGCGCTGTGATGGTGACTGAAGCCGCCAGCTCTGTGATGGTGACTGACGCCGCCAGCGCTGTGATGGTGACTGAAGCCGCCAGCGCTGTGATGGTGACTGAAGCCGCCAGCGCTGTGATGGTGACTGAAGCCGCCAGCGCTGTGATGGTGACTGAAGCCGTCAGCGCTGTGATGGTGACTGAAGCCGCTAGCGCTGTGATGGTGACTGAAGCCGTCAGCGCTGTGATGGTGACTGAAGCCGCCAGGGCTGTGAGGTGACTGCAGCCGTCTGCGCTGTGATGGTGACTGAAGCCGCCAGCGCTGTGAGGGTGACTGAAGCCGCCAGCGCTCTGATGGTGACTGAGGCCGCCAGCGCTGTGATGGTGACTGAAGCCGCCAGCGCTGTGATGGTGACTGAAGCCGCCAGCTCTGTGATGGTGACTGACGCCGCCAGCGCTGTGATGGTGACTGAAGCCGCCAGCGCTGTGATGGTGACTGAAGCCGCCAGCGCTGTGATGGTGAATGACGCCGCCAGCGCTGTGATGGTGACTGAAGCCGCTTGCGCTGTGATGGTGACTGAAGCCGCGAGCGCTGTGATGGTGACTGAAGCCGCCAGGGCTGTGATGGTGACTGAAGCCGCCTGCGCTGTGATGGTGACTGAAGCCGCCAGCGCTGTGATGGTGACTGAAGCCGCCAGCGCTGTTATGGTGACTGAAGCCGCCAGCGCTTTGATGGTGACTGAAGCCGCCAGCGCTGTGATGGTGACTGAAGCCGCCAGCGCTGTGATGGTGACTGAAGCCGTCAGCGCTGTGATGGTGACTGAAGCCGCCAGCTCTGTGATGGTGACTGACGCCGCCAGCGCTGTGATGGTGACTGAAGCCGCCTGCGCTGTGATGGTGACTGAAGCCGCCAGCGCTGTGATGGTGACTGAAGCCGCCAGCGCTGTGATGGTGACTGAAGCCGCCAGCTCTGTGATGGTGACTGACGCCGCCAGCGCTGTGATGGTGACTGAAGCCGCCAGCGCTGTGATGGTGACTGAAGCCGCCAGCGCTGTGATGGTGACTGAAGCCGCCAGCTCTGTGATGGTGACTGAAGCCGCTAGTGCTGTGATGGTGACTGAAGCCGCAATTAGCGCTGTGATGGATGACTGAAGCCGCCAGCGCTGTGATGGTGACTGAAGCCGCCAGCGCTGTGATGGTGACTGAAGCCGCCAGCGCTGTGATGGTGACTGAAGCCGCCAGCGCTGTGATGGTGACTGAAGCCGTCAGCGATGTGATGGTGACTGAAGCCGCCAGGGCTGTGATGGTGACTGAAGCCGCCAACGCTGTGATGGTGACTGAGGCCGCTAGCGCTGTGATGGTGACTGAAGCCGCCAGCGCTGTGATGGTGACTGAAGCCGCCAGCGCTGTGATGGTGACTGAAGCCGCTAGCGCTGTGCTGGTGACTGGAGCCGCTAGCACTGTGAATGTGACTGAAGCTGCCAGCGCTGTGATGGTGACTTTTGCCGCCTGCGCTGTGATGGTGACTGATGGCGCCAGTGCTGTGATGGTGACTGAAGCCGCTAGCACTGTGATGGTAACTGAAGCCGCCAGCGCTGTGATGGTGACTGAAGCCGCCAGCGCTGTGCTGGTGACTGAAGCCGCTAGCACTGTGGTGGTGACTGAAGCTGCCAGCGCTGTGATGGTGACTGAAGCCGCCAGCGCTGTGATGGTGACTGAAGCCGCCAGCGCTGTGATGGTGACTGAAGCCGTCAGCGCTGTGATGGTGACTGAAGCCGCTAGCGCTGTGATGGTGACTGAAGCCGTCAGCGCTGTGATGGTGACTGAAGCCGCAAGGGCTGTGAGGTGACTGAAGCCGCCTGCGCTGTGATGGTGACTGAAGCCGCCAGCGCTGTGAGGGTGACTGAAGCCGCCAGCGCTCTGATGGTGACTGAGGCCGCCAGCGCTGTGATGGTGACTGAAGCCGCCAGCGCTGTGATGGTGACTGAAGCCGCCAGCTCTGTGATGGTGACTGACGCCGCCAGCGCTGTGATGGTGACTGAAGCCGCCAGCGCTGTGATGGTGACTGAAGCCGCCAGCGCTGTGATGGTGACTAAAGCCGCCAGCGCTGTGATTGTGACTGAAGCCGCCAGCTCTGTGATGGTGACTGACGCCGCTAGCGCTGTGATGGTGACTGAAGCCGCCAGCGCTGTGATGGTGACTGAAGCCGCCAGCGCTGTGATGGTGACTGAAGCCGCTAGTGCTGTGATGGTGACTGAAGCCGCAATTAGCGCTGTGATGGATGACTGAAGCCGCCAGCGCTGTGATGGTGACTGAAGCCGCCAGCGCTGTGATGGTGACTGAAGCCGCCAGCGCTGTGATGGTGACTGAAGCCGCCAGCGCTGTGATGGTGACTGAAGCCGCCAGCGCTGTGATGGTGACTGACGCCGCTAGCGCTGTGATGGTGACTAAAGCCGCCAGCGCTGTGATTGTGACTGAAGCCGCCAGCTCTGTGATGGTGACTGACGCCGCTAGCGCTGTGATGGTGACTGAAGCCGCCAGCGCTGTGATGGTGACTGAAGCCGCCAGCGCTGTGATGGTGACTGAAGCCGCTAGTGCTGTGATGGTGACTGAAGCCGCAATTAGCGCTGTGATGGTGACTGAAGCCGCCAGCGCTGTGATGGTGACTGAAGCCGCCAGCGCTGTGATGGTGACTGAAGCCGCCAGCTCTGTGATGGTGACTGACGCCGCCAGCGCTGTGATGGTGACTGAAGCCGCCAGGGCTGTGATGGTGACTGAAGCCGCCTGCGCTGTGATGGTGACTGAAGCCGCCAGCGCTGTGATGGTGACTGAAGCCGCTAGCACTGTGATGGTGACTGAAGCTGCCAGCCCTGTGATCGTGACTGAAGCCGCTAGCGCTGTGATGGTGACTGAAGCCGCCAGCGCTGTGGTGACTGAAGCCGCCAGCGCTGTGATGGTGACTGAAGCCGCCAGCGCTGTGATGGTGACTGAAGCCGCCAGCGCTGTGATGGTGACTGAAGCCGTCAGCGCTGTGATGGTGACTGAAGCCGCTAGCGCTGTGATGGTGACTGAAGCCGTCAGCGCTGTGATGGTGACTGAAGCCGCAAGGGCTGTGAGGTGACTGAAGCCGCCTGCGCTGTGATGGTGACTGAAGCCGCCAGCGCTGTGAGGGTGACTGAAGCCGCCAGCGCTCTGATGGTGACTGAGGCCGCCAGCGCTGTGATGGTGACTGAAGCCGCCAGCGCTGTGATGGTGACTGAAGCCGCCAGCTCTGTGATGGTGACTGACGCCGCCAGCGCTGTGATGGTGACTGAAGCCGCCAGCGCTGTGATGGTGACTGAAGCCGCCAGCGCTGTGATGGTGACTAAAGCCGCCAGCGCTGTGATTGTGACTGAAGCCGCCAGCTCTGTGATGGTGACTGACGCCGCTAGCGCTGTGATGGTGACTGAAGCCGCCAGCGCTGTGATGGTGACTGAAGCCGCCAGCGCTGTGATGGTGACTGAAGCCGCTAGTGCTGTGATGGTGACTGAAGCCGCAATTAGCGCCGTGATGGTGACTGCAGCCGCCAGCGCTGTGATGGTGACTGAAGCCGCCAGCGCTGTGATGGTGACTGAAGCCGCCAGCGCTGTGATGGTGACTGAAGCCGCCAGCGCTGTGATGGTGACTGAAGCCGCCAGCGCTGTGATGGTGACTGAAGCCGCCAACGCTGTGATGGTGACTGAAGCCACCAGCGCTGTGATGGTGACTGAAGCCGCCAGCGCTGTGATGGTGACTGAAGCCGCCAGCGCTGTGATGGTGACTGAAGCCGCAAGCGCTGTGATGGTGACTGAGGAAGCTAGCGCTGTGCTGGTGACTGAAGCCGCTAGCACTGTGATGGTGACTGAAGCTGCCAGCCCTGTGATGGTGACTGAAGTCGCTAGCGCTGTGATGGTGATTGAAGCCGCTAGCGCTGTGATGGTGACTGAAGCCGCTAGCGCTGTGATGGTGACTGAAGCCGCTTGCGCTGTGATGGTGACTGAAGCCGCTAGCGCTGTGATGGTGACTGAAGCCGCCAGGGCTGTGATGGTGACTGAAGCCGCCTGCGCTGTGATGGTGACTGAAGCCGCCAGCGCTGTGATGGTGACTGAAGCCGCCAGCGCTGTTATGGTGACTGAAGCCGCCAGCGCTTTGATGGTGACTGAAGCCGCCAGCGCTGTGATGGTGACTGAAGCCGCTAGCGCTGTGATGGTGACTGAAGCCGCCAGCGCTGTGATGGTGACTGAAGCCGCTAGCGCTGTGATGGTGACTGAAGCCGCAAGCGCTGTGATGGTGACTGAAGCCGCTAGCGCTGTGATGGTGACTGAAGCCGCTAGCGCTGTGATGGTGACTGAAGCCGCCAGCGCTATAATGGTGACTGAAGCCGCTGGCGCTGTGCTGGTGACTGAAGCCGCTAGCATTGTGGTGGTGATTGAAGCTGCCAGCGCTGTGATGGTGACTGAAGCCGCCAGTGCTGTGATGGTGACTGAAGCCGCTAGCACTGTTATGGTGACTGAAGCTGCTAGCGCTGTGATGGTGACTGAAGTCGCCAGCGCTGTGCTGGTGACTGAAGCTGCTAGCGCTGTGATGGTGACTGAAGCCGCTAGCGCTGTGCTGGTGACTGAAGCCGCTAGCGCTGTGCTGGTGACTGAAGCCGCTAGCACTGTGATGGTGACTGAAGCCGCTAGCGCTGTGATGGTGATTGAAGCCGCCAGCGCTGTGATGGTGACCGAAGCCGCCAGCGCTGCGATGGTGACAGAAGCCGCCAGCTCTGTGATGGTGACAGAAACCGCCAGCACTGTGATGGTGACCTAAGCCGCCAGCACTGTGATGGTGACCTAGCCGCCAGCGCTGTGATGGTGACCTAAGCCGCCAGCACTGTGATGGTGACCTAAGCCGCCAGCGCTGTGATGGTGACCTAGCCGCCAGCGCTGTGATGGTGACCTAAGCCGCCAGCGCTGTGATGGTGACCTAGCCGCCAGCGCTGTGATGGTGACCTAGCCGCCAGCGCTGTGATGTTCACACTTATCAAAATGGGTGCATTAAGGAAGGACCTGGGAGTGGTAATGTCCGAAGATCTCACCTCCAAGGACCACAACAATGCCACTATCACATGTGCCTGGAAACTGATAGGATGGATAATGAGAACATTCAAAACAAGAGATGCCAAGCCAATGATGATCCTTTTTAAATCATTTTTTCTCTCTAGGCTGGGATACTGCTGTAAATTTACATTCCCATTCAAGGCAGGAGAAATTGCAGATCTGCACATATCAGTTCCATCAAACACCTTAACTACTGGGAACGTCTGGAAGCACTTGACATGTACTCACTGAAGCGCAGGCGAGAGAGATATATCACAATCTACACCTGGAAAGATTCTGATGGGACTAGTCCCTAATCTGCACACAGAAATCACTCCCTACGAAAGTAAAAGACTTGGCAGGCGATGCAACATACCCCCATTGAAAAGTAGGGGCGCCACTGGTACACTAAGAGAAAACACAATAAGTGTTCGGGGCCCAAGACTGTTCAACAGCCTTCCACCAGCCATATTGTGTGTGTGTGTGTGTATATATATATATATATATATATATATATATATATATCTATATATATATATATATATATATATATATATATATATATATATATATATACGTATATGTATATATATATATATATATATATATATATATATACGTATATATATATATATATATATACGTATATATATATATATATATATATATATATATATATATATATATATATATATATATATATACGTATATATATATATATATATATATATATATATATATATATATATATATATATATATATATATATATATATATATATATATATATATATATGATTATTTTGACCATGAACGAGTGATATTTAATCAATAACAAAACTGCGACTAGTCAAGGACTAACACCTAGCTCTGCTGAGTGCTTGATTCTTGTAGGATTCCGTGGACCTGTGGGTTAGAACATCATGTGATTTCAGAACACCAATATGCAAGCAGGACTGACGATACAAGGAATGCCTGTGTACAACATCGCAATTCACACAACCATTTAATTAACTACAGAAACTCAAGTCTTATAGCCACAGAAGACAACACTCAATACAGAAGAATCCTGGAATCATCGTTTATCTCTATAACCAACAATTTCAACCAGAACAATGGCTTCTATAACATAGCTGAACCACTCGCCAAGAAACTTCTTCATCGCTATCCCACATAAGAACATAGAACACTGCAGAAGGTCTACTCACAACTTGTCCAATACCCCTGCCAAGCTACCCAAGACTCTATAACCCCACCCGGTAGATCATCAGATGCAGCATTCTCCACCTGACCTCAACATTCTGAACATGACTATAAATACTCTCGTACCTTCCAACCCCAGGTAGATCCGTGTGTGACTTGAAAAAGCCCACTGTGTGGGTGAAACGTTGTCAATAAAGGATCACATTATACTGCATTTGTGTTTATATTTCCATCATGTGATTTTCGCTCGCTTCGAGGCAGGTCAAAACGACATGGGTTCGAATCCTCGGCAAGTCGCGCTGTTGTTCGTGGTTACATTATTATTAGTATTTTATATAATAATATAATAATTTCTTTCTCTCAGTTTTTCTGTCTTCCTCTTTCATCTTGTCTCTCCATCCCTCCTCCCTATTTCCCTTTGTCCTTCCTCATGTCGGGAATATCATGGAGGTGGCAGCCTACATTATGAACTTGCCCAAACACTCCATTGCATTTGAAAGATGGTATTAGGGGCTCTGAGTCAAAGAGAGCTATGACACCACCGTCACTATGGTTGAAACATGTGCAAGAAAGGTATAAAATACCGACAATATGAAAGTTAAGACACATGTGCAACATCTGGATATCTTTATTGTAGACGTTTCGCCATCCAGTGGCTTTATCAATACAGATTCTAGGACATAATAGGAAGACAGTAGAACTATATACAAAAGATGAGGTAATCAGTCCCTCGGCCTTGGAGTTAGTGTTCACAGCATCGTGGTGGAGGAGAATCTGGAGCAAAGGCAAGAAGACTGGCGTTTATATAGTCGTCAGTGGAAGGGACGGGCAGCAGACGAGGGCAGTCACTGGTAGGCGGGATTCCCCAGTGGAAGTAGGTCCTTCCCAAAGAGATGGGTTAGTTGCAGCAGCCGTGAAGAAGGTCTTGTAGATGTCCTCTGAACCAAGATTCCATGATGTTGCAGTGTCTGACAAGTTGTGCAAGAAAGGTATAAAATACCGACAATATGAAAGTTAAGACACATGTGCAACATCTGGATATCTTTATTGTAGACGTTTCGCCATCCAGTGGCTTTATCAATACAGATTCTAGGACATAATAGGAAGACAGTAGAACTATATACAAAAGATGAGGTAATCAGTCCCTCGGCCTTGGAGTTAGTGTTCACAGCATCGTGGTGGAGGAGAATCTGGAGCAAAGGCAAGAAGACTGGCGTTGAAACATACATTGAAAGGACGTGAGAAGAACGGTTCTTGCAGAACCTGATCAGGATACCTGCCTCATGACCCGAAGCATCTCGGTTTGCAATTTGTCAAAGTTGGTGCATTAAGCTTTCTCTCTCTCTCTCTCTCTCTCTCTCTCTCTCTCTCTCTCTCTCTCTCTCTCTCTCTCTCTCTCTCTCTCTCTCTCTCTCTCTCTCTCTCTCTCTCTCTCTCTCTCTCTCTCACTCTCTAACTCCTTCCATATCTCCCTCACTAGAGTAATATTGAATGAAGGGATTAAATAGAGAAATGTATGTTGTTTAATTCCTTCAGAGTTAGAGCGCCATCAACCTGCCAATTCAACTCAACAGCAAATAGATATATGTATATATCTGATGATGTAATGAAAGTATATATCACACAAACGCACACACACACATGCAGACACGTACACACACACGAAAAATTAGGTGCTTTGCGAGAGGAAAAAAGCGTCCAGTGTAAGTGATTTTCAAGGCAGAGTCAGCTCGATACTGGATCCTGCAGGAGAAAGCACGTCTAGGGGACAAACCGGAGTACCGGAGCATGTACCTCGACCGAGACAGAACACAAGAAGAAAGGACGATACTGAAAAAGGGTGCAATGTCGCAAGGAGAAATAAGAGGCAAGGAAGGAGGCGAGCAGGGGAAACCAGACCCAGGTGGAAGAGCAAACACAACCTCCTCCAGTACAACCCATAGAAGGAACCCAACTATGGCACCCCCAATGCAACCAAACAACCTAATCCAAAACCCACACACTGTACCCTCTGCCCCCATCCCTCTCATAAGAACATAAGAATGGAGGAACACTGCAAAAGGCCTACTGGCCCATGCAAGGCAGGTTCTTATCATAACATAAGAATGAAGGAACACTGCAGAAGGCCTACTGGACCATGCGAGGCAGGTCTTCATCAAAACGACCTCTACCTAAAGCTACCCAAGAAATAACTCTGGTACCCAATGACTCCAATCAAACCCAGCCCCTCCCACTCATATATTTGTCCAGTCTTTTCTTGAAGCTACCCAAGGTCCTAGCCTCTATCACCCCACTGGGAAGACTGTTCCACGCATCTACAACTCTGTTAGAAAACCAGTACTTACCTATCTCCTTTCTAAATCTAAATTTATCCAACTTAAATCCATTATTTCTGGTTCTTACCTGGTTCGACACCCTCAGTACTTTATTAATATCTCCCTTGTTTATGCCGTCATCCACTTATACACTTCAATGATATCTCCCCTCATTCTATGCCTCTCCAGAGAGTGGAGATTTAAGGCTTTAAGTCTATCTTCATACGGGAGGTTCCTTACACAGTAAATCATTTTAGTCATTCTTCTCTGTATGTTCTCTAGTGAGTCTATATCCATCCTGTAGTAAGGGGACCAAAACTGAGCAGCATAATCTAAATGAGGCCTCACTAGTGATGTATAGAGCTGTAAAATAACTTTTGGACTTCTGTTACTTATACTTCTTGAGATAAATCCAAGTAATCTGTTGGCCTTGTTGCGCACGCTAAGGCACTGCTGTCTTGGCTTTAGATTTCTGCTCACCATGACTCCCAAGTCCTTTTCACATTCTGTATGATCATGCTCTACTTCACCTAGATTATAGCTTCGTGGGTTATTTTCATTACCAAGGGCAAGTACCTTACACTTATCGATATTGAACTTCATCTGCCATTTTTCAGACCAGGACATTTATTTGTCCAAATCCTCCTGGAGTTCATTGCTATTCTCCTCAGAGTGAATTACACGGCCTATCTTTGTATCATCAGCAAACTTACTCATGTCACTCGTAATCCCTTCATCTAGGTCATTAATGTAAATTATGAACAATAGAGGGCCTAACACTGATCCTTGTGGAACGCCACTAGTGACTAATCCCCATTCAGATTTCACTCCATTAATGGTAACTCTCTGCTTTCTATTGGTAAGCCATGCCTCTATCCATGCTAGAACTATACCTCCTATACCATGAGCTGCCACTTTTTTCAAGAGTCTCCTGTGAGGTGCTCTATCGAAGGCTTTACTAAAATCCAAATAAACAGTATCATATTCCTTATCACTGTCAACTGCCTCAAATGTTCTATTGAAGAACGTCAGCAAGTTTGTCAGGCAGGAACGACCTCTCGTGAATCCATGCTGAGATTCATTTATCAAGTTATGCTCTTCAAGGTGACTACTAATAATGTCAGCTATAAATGATTCTAGTAACTTGCCCACTGGTTGTAGATGAATGATTCAAAGAGCCGAAATGTTGTTAAATTAGACACATGAGCAACTCTTGGGTATCTTTATAAGAACATAAGAACATAAGAAAGGAGGAACACTGCAGCAGAAATATAAACACAAATGCAGTATAATGTGATCCTTTATTGACAACGTTTCACCCACGCAGTGGGCTTTTTCAAGTCACACACGGATCTGTGTGTGACTTGAAAAAGCCCACTGCGTGGGTGAAACGTTGTCAATAAAGGATCACATTATACTGCATTTGTGTTTATATTTCCATTGTGTCGGTATTTTATACCATTTATTTCCAACACTGCAGCAGGCCTGTTGGCCCATACTAGGCAGGTCCTTTACAATTCATATCCAATGCTACCCAAGAAATAAGCTCTGATGTGCAAGTCCCACTCAAATCCAACCCCTCCCACTCATGTACTTATCCAACCTAAATTTGAAACTACCCAAAGTCCTAGCCTCAATAACCCAACTAGGTAGACTGTTCCACTCATCAACTACCCTATTTCCAAACCAATACTTTCCTATGTCCTTTCTAAATCTAAACTTATCTAATTTAAATCCATTACTGCGGGTTCTCTCTTGGAGAGATATCCTCAAGACCTTGTTAATATCCCCTTTATTAATACCTATCTTCCACTTATACACTTCGATCAGGTCTCCCCTCATTCTTCGTCTAACAAGTGAATGTAACTTAAGAGTCTTCAATCTTTCTTCATAAGGAAGATTTCTAATGCTATGTATTAATTTAGTCATCCTACGCTGAATGTTTTCTAACGAATTTATGTCCATTCTGTAATATGGAGACCAGAATTGAGCTGCATAATCTAGGTGAGGCCTTACTAATGATGTATAAAGCTGCAGTATGACCTCTGGACTTCTGTTGCTTACACTTCTTGATATAAATCCCAGTAATCTATTTGCCTTATTACGTACGCTTAGGCATTGCTGTCTTGGTTTAAGGTTGCTGCTTACCATAACCCCCAAGTCCTTTTCGCAATCTGTATGGTTAAGTTCTACATTATTTAACTTATAAGTGCTAGGGTTATGGACACTCCCGAGCTTCAGAACCTTGCATTTATCTACATTGAACTGCATCTGCCACTTTTCTGACCAAGAGTAGAGTTTGTCTAAATCCTCCTGAAGTTCCCTAACATCTACGTTTGAATCAATTATCCTACCTATCTTCGTGTCATCGGCGAATTTGCTCATATCACTAGTAATTCCTTCATCAAGATCATTGATATATATTATAAACAACAACGGGCCCAAGACTGATCCCTGTGGAACGCCACTTGTTACTGATCCCCACTCGGATTTAACCCCATTTATGGACACTCTTTGCTTCCTGTCTGTGAGCCATGATTCGATCCACGAGAGCACCCTTCCCCCAATGCCATGAGCTGCTACTTTCTTCAACAGTCTTTGGTGAGGAACTCTATCAAATGCCTTACTAAAATCTAAGTAAATAATATCAAATTCTTTATCGTGGTCAACAGCCTCAAAAGCTTTACTGAAGAAAGTTAATAAATTAGTTAGACAGGACCGGCCTCTTGTGAATCCATGCTGAGTATCTTTAATCAAGCTATGCTTATCGAGATGGCTTCTTATAATCTCAGCTATAATTGACTCTAGTAATTTGCCTACAATTGAGGTCAGGCTTATTGGGCGGTAATTTGACGGTAACGACTTGTCCCCTGTTTTAAAAATAGGAATTACATTAGCCATCTTCCACATATCAGACACTGCACCTGTTTGAAGAGATAAATTAAAAATATTAGTTAATGGTTCACAGACTTCCATTTTGCATTCCTTAAGAACCCTTGAAAAAACCTCATCAGGACCCGGTGACTTATTTTGCTTCAGTCGGTCTATCTGCTTCACAACCATTTCACTAGTGACTGTGATGTTACATAATTTATCTTCTTCTGATCCACTATAAAAATTAATTACCGGAATATTATTAGTGTCTTCCTGTGTAAAAACCGAGAGAAAATAATTATTTAAAATCGAGCACATTTCATTCTCTTTGTCAGTAAGATGCCCATAGTTATTTTTAAGGGGACCTATCTTATCTCTGACTTTTGTTCTATATACCTGGAAAAAACTTTTTGGGTTAGTTTTAGAATCCCTAGCAACTTTAATTTCATAGTCCCTTTTAGCTTTTCTTATCCCCTTTTTAATGTCCCTCTTAATGTCAATATACTGATTCATAAGATGACCCTCGCCTCTTTTGATACGCCTATAAATTCCTTTCTTATGCCCTAGTAGATATTTCAGCCTATTATTCATCCATTTTGGGTCATTTCTATTTGATCTAATTTCCTTATAAGGGATAAACGTTCTTTGAGCAGCATGTATTGTGTTCAGAAAACTGTCATATTGATAGCTCTCTTCGTTACCCCAGTCAACAGATGATAAGTGTTCTCTAAGCCCATCGTAATCTGCTAAGCGAAAATCTGGGACTGTTACTGAGTTATCCCTACTATCATACTTCCATTCAATTCTAAATGTAATTGATTTGTGGTCGCTAGCACCCAGTTCCTCTGAAACTTCTAAATTATTAACAAGGGATTCATTGTTTGCCAGAACTAAGTCAAGCAGGTTATTTCCCCTTGTAGGTTCTGTCACAAACTGCTT
Organism: Cherax quadricarinatus; assembly: GCF_038502225.1. NCBI lineage: Eukaryota > Metazoa > Arthropoda > Malacostraca > Decapoda > Parastacidae > Cherax > Cherax quadricarinatus. The sequence continues at coordinate 53,506,638 of NC_091303.1, read as the reverse complement.
CAAAAAACAATCCTGAACTACTTCTAAGAAATCGTATGATTCTAAATTCCCAGTCAAGAAATTCCAATCAATATGACTAAAGTTAAAGTCTCCTAGAATTACTACATTATCGTGCCTTGTGGCCCTAACAATTTCCTCCCATAGTAGTCTCCCTTGGTCCCTATCTAAATTTGGGGGACGGTATATCACACCTAAAATTAATTTTTCATGCCCCTCTGAAAATTCTATCCAAACAGACTCTGTATGTGTTACTTCAGACTTAATACCCGTTTTTATGCAACAGTTCAAGCGATCTCGGACATACAATGCCACCCCACCCCCCTTCCCGATACTTCTATCTACTTGGAACAATTTAAAACCCTGAATGTGACATTCTGCAGGCATGTCCCGACTTTTTGAGTTAAACCACGTCTCAGTAATGGCAAATACATCTATGTTACCTGCACTAGCAACTAGTCTCAACTCGTCCATCTTATTCCTAGCACTGCGACTATTTGTGTAATATATACTTAAGGACCCTCCACTCTCTTTACCCTTCCTGCTCCTTTCTGTTATTCCACTAAACTTATTACTGTCCTTGTCAATTAGTGCCACTGGCTTTCCAATATCCTCCTCATTTTGCCTATTACTAGTTCTCCTAGTACTCATGTTACTACCCTGCGACTTCACAGTTTTCCCGCCAAAACCCATACCACTAATTATTCCTAGTTTAAAGACCTAACAGCTCCCTCCACTGCGTTGGCCAGTGCTCCCACCCCACACCTAGATAAGTGAACCCCATCCCTGGCATACATGTCATTTCTGCCATAGAAGAGGTCCCAGTTGTCAATGAATGTTACCGCATTTTCCTTACAGTACTTGTCCAGCCAGCAATTGACACCAATTGCTCTGGACAACCATTCATTTCCAACTCCTCTCCTTGGCAAAATGCCACATATGACAGGTTTCCCACCCTTCCTCCTAATTATCTCTATTGCTGACCTATACCTGCTAATCAGGTCCTCACTCCTACGTCTGCCAACATCGTTGCCTCCAGCACTGAGACAGATAATAGGATTGCTCCCATTACCTCTCATGATGTCATCCAGACGGCTAACAATATCCTTCATCCCAGCCCCAGGAAAACACACTCTCTGCCTCCTACTCCTATCCTTCGAACAGAATGCCCTATCCATGTACCTAATCTGGCTATCCCCAACAACAACAATGTTTTTACCTTCCTTGGCGTCGTCCGTCGTGATGCTCCGAGTAGTCGACTCACATTCGCCAGGTAGCATTACACCACTTGTAGAATTCGTCAAGACGTTCTCGATGGTCTTCGTTGGGGTTTCTAGGGATGTCTTACTCACGTCTGCCAATGCTTCTTTGGTGCTCGTTGTGGCATTCCCAGCAGAACACTCACATTCGTCAGGTAGCACCGAGAATGAGTTGGAAGTTTCCACGGTAGTCTTCTGGTTTCTCGTTGTTTCCGCCTCTCCAACCGTTTTCTTGATCTTCAGCTTGGTTCCATGTTGCCCGGCCACTGACCAAGCTCCCCTCTTAACCTGGGGACTCACAACAGGAGGATTACTACGAATCCTCTTGTTCTCCTCCGTTAATCGCCGTATCTCCAGTTTAGCAACTCTGAGTTCTTCTCTCAGCTGCTGGTAAAGCTGCTCAAGAGAGGGCATCCTGGTTCAGATTCACAGAGAGCACACAAACAGGTCTTCACAGAGCTAAGTAAACGTCACCACGAGCTAAGTAAACGTCACCATTCATCTACAAACCTATCAGACACTGCAACTTCTTGGGATCTTAATACTGTGGAATTCTTCGCTTGCCTAACCCCTGGGCACGACCTACTTCCACATTGGACAAATGTGACACCTCCTACGACTGCTGCACCTCTCCTGCCATACGGTTTATAAGCTGCTTCTCCGCTCATATGCCGTATTCTATTCAAGATTGATGGACTGACCACATCGACTCAAGGCTGAGGGACTGATTACCTCATTCTCCTCCTGTTCAAGTTTATCCTTTATATGGACTGATGAAGCCACTGTGTGGCGAAACGTTTCCTCAATAAAGATACCCAAGAGTTGCTCATGTGTCTAATTTAGCAACTTGCCCACTATATATGTCAGGCTTATTGGACAGTAATTTGAAGTAGTGGACTTATCCCCTGATTTAAATATAGGAACCACAATAGCCATCTTCCACAACTCTGGCACAACACCGGTAAGGATGGACGCATTAAACACACTCGATAATGGCTCACTAAGCTCCATCTTGCATTCCTTAAGTACCCTGGAAAACAACTCATCGGGTCCTGGGGACTCATTTTGCTTCAATTTGTTTATCTGTTTAATAACCATGTCCCTCGTGACAGTAATATTAGTTAATTTAAATTCATCAGGAACTAAATACTAATTGTTAATTACTGGAATCTCATTTACATCTTCCTGTGTAAAAACTGACAAAAAATAGTCATTAAATAAGGATCACATTTCCAATTCGTTATCCGTCAGCTGTCCATTCCCAATTTTCAGAGGTCCTACTTTTTCCTTCACCTTCGTCCTATACACTTGAAAGAACCCCTTTGGATTAGTCTTTGATTCACCAGCAACTCTAATTTCATAGTCACGTTTAGCCTTTCTAATCCCCTTTTTAACTTCTCTTTTAAGCTGAACATATTGGTCAGTAAGGTTAACCTCTCCTCTTCTGATGCGCCATTAAATTCCCCTTTTCTCCCCTAATAGATGCTTTAATCTACCCAAAGCTACCCAAGAATTAACTCCCATGTGGATAAAAAAAAATTATGTACTCCCATGAACATCAAAATGGTATACAATACCGACAGGTTGTTAGGTAAGACACATATGCAACAGTTAGACAACTTTATTTCGAAACGTTTGATGTTCATCTTGTCAGACACTGCAACACATGGCATCTTGGTACAGAAAACACCTTGGAGAAGCTTTTCAAGTGAGAAGTATTGGATCTGAGAGGGACATGACCTCTCAGTGGCTACATTCTCACTACTACTACTACTCTGCACCTCTCCTTCCGACAGTATTTAAGTCTCCGCACTGTCGCTTGATCTTCAGATAGTTCCTGACTATGGAACTGAACTTCTCCAGGCCGAGGGACTGACAACCTCAAATTCTACGACTTCAAGGGTGATGGACTGATTACATCGTCTTCACATCTCTACTGTTCCTGCCTACTTTCTGTATTCGACTGAAGAAGCCTACTGTGCAGGCGAAACGTTTCGGAATAAAGTTGTCTAACTGTTGCATATGTGTCTTACATAACATGTACTCCCATACCCAATGACACCAGTCAAACCCAGCCCCTCCCACTCATATATTTGTCCAATCTCTTTTTAAAGCTACCCAAGGTCCTAGCCTCTATCACCCTGCTGGGAAGATTGTTCCACGCATCCACAACTCTGTTAGAGAATCAGTACTTACCTATCTCCTTTCTAAACCTAAATTTATCCAACTTTAATCCATTATTTCTGGTTCTTACCTGGTTCGACACCCTCAGTACTTTATAAATGTCTCCTTTGTTTATGCCCGTCATCCACTTATACACTTCAATGATATCTCCCCTCATTCTACGTCTCTCCAGAGAGTGGAGATTTAAGGCTTTAAGTCTATCTTCATACGGGAGATTCCTTACACAGTTAATTATTTTAGTCATCCTTCTCTGTATGTTCTCCAATGAATCTATATCCACCCTGTAGTAAGGAGACCAAAACTGAGCGGCATAATCCAAATGAGGCCTCACTAGTGAGGTATTCAGCTGTAAAATAACTTTTGGACTTCTGTTACCTGTACCTCTTGAGATAAATCCAAGTAATCTGATAGCCTTGTTGCGCACACTAAGGTACTGCTGTCTTGGCTTTAGATTTCTGCTTACCATGGCTCCCAAGTCTTTTTCACATTCTGTATGATCAAGCTCTACTTCACCTAGTTTATAGCTTCGAGGGTTATTTTCATTACCAAGGACTAGTACCTTACACTTATCCACATTGAACTTCATCTGCCATTTTTCAGACCTATATATTAATTTGTCTAAATCCTCCTGGAGTTCATTGCTATCCTCCTCAGAGTGAATTATACGGCCTATCCTTGTATCATCAGCAAATTTGCTCATGTCACTCATAATCTCTTCATCAAGGTGATTAATGTAAATTATGAACAAGAGAGGGCCTAAAACTGATCCTTGTGGAACGCCACTAGTGACTAATCCCCATTCAGATTTGACCCCATTAATCGAAACTCTCTGCTTTCTATTGGTAAGCCATACCTCTATCCATGCTAGAACTTTACCTCCTATACCATGAGCTGCTACTTTTCTTAAGTCTCTCTTGTGAGGTACTCTATCGAAGGCTTTACTAAAATCCAAATAAACAATATCATATTCTTTATCACTGTCTACTGCCTCAAATGTTCTACTGAAGAACGTCAGTAAGTTTGTCAGGCAGGAACGACCTCTCGTGAACCCATGCTGAGATTCCTTTATCAAGTTATGCTCAAGGTGATTTCTAATAATGTCATCTATAATTGATTCTAATAACTTGCCCACTATAGATGTCAGGCTTATTGGACGGTAATTTGAAGGAACGGGCTTATCCCCTGATTTGAATATGGGGACCACATTAGCCAGCTTCCACAACTCTGGCACAACACAAGTAAAGATGGATGCATTAAACACACTCGTTAATGGCTGACGAAGTTCCATCTTGCATTCCTTAAGTACCCTGGAAAATAACTCGTCGGTCATGGGGACTTATTTTGCTTCAGTTTGTCTATCTGTTTGATAAGCATGTCCCTCGTGACAGTAATATTAGTCTGGAGTTTACCTGGAGAGAGTTCCGGGGGTCAACGCCCCCGCGGCCCGGTCTGTGACCAGGCCTCCTGGTGGATCATAGCCTGATCAACCAGGCTGTTACTGCTGGCTGCACGCAAACCAACGTACGAGCCACAGCCCGGCTGGTCAGGAACCGACTTTAGGTGCTTGTCCAGTGCCAGCTTGAAGACTGCCAGGGGTCTGTTGGTAATCCCCCTTATATATGCTGGGAGGCAGTTGAACAGTCTTGGGCTCCTGACATTTACTGTATGGTCTCTTAACGTGCTAGTGACACCCCTGCTTTTCATTGGGGGGATGTTGCATCGTCTGCCAAGTCTTTTGCTTTCGTAGTGAGTGATTTTGTGTGCAAGTTCGGTACTAGTCCCTCTAGGATTTTCCAGGTGTATATAATCATGTATCTCTCCCGCCTGCGTTCCAGGGAATACAGGTTTAGGAACCTCAAGCGCTCCCAGTAATTGAGGTGTTTTATCTCCGTTATGCTCGCCGTGAAGGTTCTCTGTACATTTTCTAAGTCAGCAATTTCACCTGCCTTGAAAGGTGCTGTTAGTGTGCAGCAATATTCCAGCCTAGATAGAACAAGTGACCTGAAGAGTGTCATCATGGGCTTGGCCTCCCTAGTTTTGAAGGTTCTCATTATTCATCCTGTCATTTTTCTAGCAGATGCGATTGATACAATGTTATGGTCCTTGAAGGTGAGATCCTCCGACATGATCACTCCCAGGTCTTTGACGTTGGTGTTTCGCTCTATTTTGTGGCCAGAATTTGTTTTGTACTCTGATGAAGATTTAATTTCCTCGTGTTTACCATATCTGAGTAATTGAAATTTCTCATCGTTGAACTTCATATTGTTTTCTGCAGCCCACTGAAAGATTTGGTTGATGTCCGCCTGGAGCCTTGCAGTGTCTGCAATGGAAGACACTGTCATGCAGATTCGGGTGTCATCTGCAAAGGAAGACACGGTGCTGTGGCTGACATCCTTGTCTATGTCGGATATGAGGATGAGGAACAAGATGGGAGCGAGTACTGTGCCTTGCGGAACAGAGCTTTTCACCGTAGCTGCCTCGGACTTTACTCTGTTGACGACTACTCTCTGTGTTCTGTTAGTGAGGAAATTATAGATCCATCGACCGACTTTTCCTGTTATTCCTTTAGCACGCATTTTGTGCGCTATTACGCCATGGTCACACTTGTCGAAGGCTTTTGCAAAGTCTGTATATATTACATCTGCATTCTTTTTGTCTTCTATTGCATATAGGACCTTGTCGTAGTGATCCAATAGTTGAGACAGACAGGAGTGACCTGTTCTAAACCCATGTTGCCCTGGGTTGTGTAACTGATGGGTTTCTAGATGGGTGGTGATCTTGCTTCTTAGGACTCTTTCAAAGATTTTTATGATATGGGATGTTAGTGCTATCGGTCTGTAGTTCTTTGCTGTTGCTTTACTGCCCCCTTTGTGGAGTGGGGCTATGTCTGTTGTTTTTAGTAACTGTGGGACGACCCCCCGTGCCCATGCTCCCTCTCCATAGGATGGTAAAGGCTAGTGATAGGGGCTTCTTGCAGTTCTTGATGAACACGGAGTTTCATGAGTCTGGCCCTGGGGCAGAGTGCATGGGCATGTCATTTATCGCCTGTTCGAAGTCATTTGGCGTCAGGATAACATCAGAATAACATCAGGATAACAGGATAACAATTTGAATTCGTCAGGAACTGAATAATTGTTAATTTCTGGAATCTCATTTATGTCTTCCTGTGTAAAAACTGACAAAAAATGGTCATTAAATATAGAACACATTTAAAATTAGTTATCCGTCAGCTGCCCATTCCCAATTTCCAGAGGTCCTACTTTTTCCTTCACCTTCGTCCTATATACTTGAAAGAACCCTTTCGGATTGGTCTTTGATTCATTAGCAACTCAAATTTCTAATCCCCTTTTTTACTTCTCTTTTAAGCTGAACATATTGGTCAGTAAGGTTAACCTCTCCTCTTCTGATGCGCCTAAAAATTCCCCTTTTCTTTCCTATTAGATGCATTAGCCTCCTGTTGACCCATTTGAGATCGTTATTATCAGACCTGATTTCTCTCTGGGGAATGTATATACTCTGAGCACTGTGTACATTATTAAGAAAGAATTCATAAATGGAGATTCCTTCGTAATCATAAATATGATCATCGTCAATATAATCATTAGCTAGATAAGCCCAGTCGAGATTTGACAGGTGTTCCCTAAGTCCATTATAATCGGCAGAACGAAAATCAGGGATTATTACCGTATTATCATTATTCTTGTATTCCCAGTTAATGCTAAAAGTGATGGATTTGTGATCACTTGCGCCAAGCTCTTCAGTGATCTCCAGATTATTTACGAGTGTTTTCTGGAAATATAAACACATATGCAGTATAATGTGATCCTTTATTGACTACGTTTCGCCCAAACAGTGGGCTTTTTCAAGTCACAAAAAGAACTGTTTGTGACTTGAAAAAGCCCACTGTGTGGGCGAAACGTAGTCAATAAAGGATCACATTATACTGCATATGTGTTTATATTTCCATTGTGTCGGTATTTTATACCATTTATTTCCACGAGTGTTTTCTCATTTGACAAGACTAGGTCTAGCAAATTATTACCCCTGGTAGGCTCTGTTACACACTGCTTCAGAAAACAGTCCTGAACTGTTTCCATAAAGTCACTAGACTCTAGATTACCGGTCAAAGAATTCCAGTCAATTTGACTAAAGTTAAAATCCCCTACTATCACTATGTTATTGTGTCTAAAAGCCCTAACAATCTCGTCCCAAAGAAGTCTCCCTCTATCGTGATCCAAGCCAGAAGGTCGGTATATTACACCTAGAATTAGTTTTTCTTGACCTTCTACAAACTCTGCCCAAACAGATTCTGTTACTGTTCCATCTAATTTTATACCTCCATACCCCCGGCCGGGATTGAACCCGCGGTCATAGAGTCTCAAAACTCCAGCCCGTCGCAATCGTGTCATTACGATTTCTTGAGTCAGTAATTTTATACCTGTTATTATGCAACAGTTAATATTTTCTCGAACATATAATGCAACACCTCCCCCCTTCCCATCACATCTATCCACATGGAAGAGCTTAAACCCTTGAATATTACACTCAGCAATCATATCCCGACTCTTTAAATCATACCACGTTTCAGTTAATGCAATGACATCAAAGTTCCCAGCACATGCTACCAAACGTAGTTGTGATGAATGGTTTGAAAAACCGACAAGTTGAAGATTGAGACACTTATGCAGCATATGGGAATCTTTATTCAGGAAACGTTTCGCCACACAGTGGCTTCATCAGTCCAATACAAAGAGGAAGGCGTAAGGAGAGGAGGAGTGTGAGGTAATCAGTCCCTCAACCTGGAGTCGATGTGCTCAGTCCATCAACCCTGCAGAATGCACAGCACAGGGCCTCAGACGCGGCCCATACACTGCAGTGAGGTGAGGTGAAGCAGGTGGAGGCGGGGTCATAATGGTATCATCCACTAGTCGAAGTAGGTCTTCGTCCAAAGGTTGAACAAGTGTTGAAGAATTCTTTGTAACAAGATCCCATGATGCTGCAGTGTCTGACAGTGTCTGACATAGTGGATGATACCACTATGACCCCGCCTCCACCTGCTTCACCTCACCTCACTGCAGTGTATGGGCCGCGTCTGAGGCCCTGTGCTGTGCATTCTGCAGGGTTGATGGACTGAGCACATCGACTCCAGGTTGAGGGACTGATTACCTCACACTCCTCCTCTCCTTACGCCTTCCTCTTTGTATTGGACTGATGAAGCCACTGTGTGGCGAAACGTTTCCTGAATAAAGATTCCCATATGCTGCATAAGTGTCTCAATCTTCACCAAACGTAGTTCATTAATATTATTTCTTGCGCTTCGACTGTTAGAATAAAACACCATCACATGTTTTTTTCTTCAGCACATTTTTCCTATTCATCTTTGTTTTTACACAATTTCTGAAATTATCATTACCCAGAGTTACTCCATGACAGTTACTATTAAGATTCTTAATATCAGAGCACAAGTCAATACATCCATACACAAATAACCCGCACATAGAAGAGAGGAGCTTACGACGACGTTTCGGTCCGACTTGGACCATTTACATAAGAACATAAGAGAGGAGGAACACTGCAGCAGGCCTGTTGGCCCATACTAGGCAGGTCCTTTACAAAGTCACACTAACGAGAAGTGGAGCAGGACGGGTATATATAGGCAGGAAGAGGTGGCGGCGGCGGCGGCAGCAGCAGCAGCAGCAGCAGCAGCAGCAGCAAATTAAGGAGGAGGAGGAGCCAGTCAAATACAAAGAAAGGGGAGCACTGCAAGGGAGCTAGGTGCCCATAGAGGGAGAGCAAGTGCACAGAGGTGGGGAGAAGGGGAAGTAATGAAATAAATAATGAAAGAACAGAAACGCAAGACAGAAGAAATACAACCCAGAAGAGAAAAAAAAGGAAAGGGGAAGAGGGAGAAGAAGAAAAAAGGAGGAATCAGGTTAAGTCACTGGTGTTCTGAAGTTTGGAGCATTTTACAATGTAGTGGGAGAGGAAGGATTAAGATTCATACAAGGAAAGTTGTGTATTAGGGAGGATTCAACCAGACGGCGACTGTTAAAGTTGGAAGTAGAGAAGACAGTTTTAGCAGAAGACCAGTCAAGAGGATGGCTATGATCTCTGACGTGACAGAAAAGAGCATTATTAGTTGAAGATTGAGACACTTATGCAGCATATGGAAATCTTTATTCAGGAAACGTTTCGCCACACAGTGGCTTTATCAGTCCAATACAAAGAGGAATGCGTAAGGAGAGGATGAGAATGAGGTAATCAGTCCCTCAACCTGGAGTCGATGTGTTCAGTCCATCAATCTTGTAGAATGTACAGCATAGGGCCGTAGACGTGGCTTATATACTGTAGTGAGGTGACGTGAAGCAGATGGAGGCGGGGTCATAGTGGTACCATCCACTAGTCGAAGTAGGTCTTCGTCCAAAGGTTGAACAAGTGTTGAAGAATTCTTTGTAACAAGATCCCATGATGCTGCAGTGTCTGACAGTTGTGAAGAATGGTTTGAAAAACCGACAAGTTGAAGATTGAGACACTTATGCAGCATATGGAAATCTTTATTCAGGAAACGTTTCGCCACACAGTGGCTTCATCAGTCCAATACAAAGAGGAATGCGTAAGGAGAGGATGAGAATGAGGTAATCAGTCCCTCAACCTGGAGTCGATGTGTTCAGTCCATCAATCTTGTAGAATGTACAGCATAGGGCCGTAGACGTGGCTTATATACTGTAGTGAGGTGACGTGAAGCAGATGGAGGCGGGGTCATAGTGGTACCATCCACTAGTCGAAGTAGGTCTTCGTCCAAAGGTTGAACAAGTGTTGAAGAATTCTTTGTAACAAGATCCCATGATGCTGCAGTGTCTGACAGTTGTGATGAATGGTTTGAAAAACCGACAAGTTGAAGATTGAGACACTTATGCAGCATATGGAAATCTTTATTCAGGAAACGTTTCGCCACACAGTGGCTTCATCAGTCCAATACAAAGAGGAATGCGTAAGGAGAGGATGAGAATGAGGTAATCAGTCCCTCAACCTGGAGTCGATGTGTTCAGTCCATCAATCTTGTAGAATGTACAGCATAGGGCCGTAGACGTGGCTTATATACTGTAGTGAGGTGACGTGAAGCAGATGGAGGCGGGGTCATAGTGGTACCATCCACTAGTCGAAGTAGGTCTTCGTCCAAAGGTTGAACAAGTGTTGAAGAATTCTTTGTAACAAGATCCCATGATGCTGCAGTGTCTGACAGTTGTGAAGAATGGTTTGAAAAACCGACAAGTTGAAGATTGAGACACTTATGCAGCATATGGAAATCTTTATTCAGGAAACGTTTCGCCACACAGTGGCTTCATCAGTCCAATACAAAGAGGAATGCGTAAGGAGAGGATGAGAATGAGGTAATCAGTCCCTCAACCTGGAGTCGATGTGTTCAGTCCATCAATCTTGTAGAATGTACAGCATAGGGCCGTAGACGTGGCTTATATACTGTAGTGAGGTGACGTGAAGCAGATGGAGGCGGGGTCATAGTGGTACCATCCACTAGTCGAAGTAGGTCTTCGTCCAAAGGTTGAACAAGTGTTGAAGAATTCTTTGTAACAAGATCCCATGATGCTGCAGTGTCTGACAGTTGTGAAGAATGGTTTGAAAAACCGACAAGTTGAAGATTGAGACACTTATGCAGCATATGGAAATTTTTATTCAGGAAACGTTTCGCCACACAGTGGCTTCATCAGTCCAATACAAAGAGGAATGCGTAAGGAGAGGATGAGAATGAGGTAATCAGTCCCTCAACCTGGAGTCGATGTGTTCAGTCCATCAATCTTGTAGAATGTACAGCATAGGGCCGTAGACGTGGCTTATATACAGTAGTGAGGTGACGTGAAGCAGATGGAGGCGGGGTCATAGTGGTACCATCCACTAGTCGAAGTAGGTCTTCGTCCAAAGGTTGAACAAGTGTTGAAGAATTCTTTGTAACAAGATCCCATGATGCTGCAGTGTCTGACAGTTGTGATGAATGGTTTGAAAAACCGACAAGTTGAAGATTGAGACACTTATGCAGCATATGGAAATCTTTATTCAGGAAACGTTTCGCCACACAGTGGCTTCATCAGTCCAATACAAAGAGGAATGCGTAAGGAGAGGATGAGAATGAGGTAATCAGTCCCTCAACCTGGAGTCGATGTGTTCAGTCCATCAATCTTGTAGAATGTACAGCATAGGGCCGTAGACGTGGCTTATATACTGTAGTGAGGTGACGTGAAGCAGATGGAGGCGGGGTCATAGTGGTACCATCCACTAGTCGAAGTAGGTCTTCGTCCAAAGGTTGAACAAGTGTTGAAGAATTCTTTGTAACAAGATCCCATGATGCTGCAGTGTCTGACAGTTGTGAAGAATGGTTTGAAAAACCACTATGACCCCGCCTCCATCTGCTTCACGTCACCTCACTACAGTATATAAGCCACGTCTACGGCCCTATGCTGTACATTCTACAAGATTGATGGACTGAACACATCGACTCCAGGTTGAGGGACTGATTACCTCATTCTCATCCTCTCCTTACGCATTCCTCTTTGTATTGGACTGATGAAGCCACTGTGTGGCGAAACGTTTCCTGAATAAAGATTTCCATATGCTGCATAAGTGTCTCAATCTTCAACTTGTCGGTTTTTCAAACCATTCATCACAACTGTCAGACACTGCAGCATCATGGGATCTTGTTACAAAGAATTCTTCAACACTTGTTCAACCTTTGGACGAAGACCTACTTCGACTAGTGGATGGTACCACTATGACCCCGCCTCCATCTGCTTCACGTCACCTCACTACAGTATATAAGCCACGTCTACGGCCCTATGCTGTACATTCTACGAGATTGATGGACTGAACACATCGACTCCAGGTTGAGGGACTGATTACCTCATTCTCATCCTCTCCTTACGCATTCCTCTTTGTATTGGACTGATGAAGCCACTGTGTGGCGAAACGTTTCCTGAATAAAGATTTCCATATGCTGCATAAGTGTCTCAATCTTCAACTTGTCGGTTTTTCAAACCATTCATCACAACTGTCAGACACTGCAGCATCATGGGATCTTGTTACAAAGAATTCTTCAACACTTGTTCAACCTTTGGACGAAGACCTACTTCGACTAGTGGATGGTACCACTATGACCCCGCCTCCATCTGCTTCACGTCACCTCACTACAGTATATAAGCCACGTCTACGGCCCTATGCTGTACATTCTACAAGATTGATGGACTGAACACATCGACTCCAGGTTGAGGGACTGATTACCTCATTCTCATCCTCTCCTTACGCATTCCTCTTTGTATTGGACTGATGAAGCCACTGTGTGGCGAAACGTTTCCTGAATAAAGATTTCCATATGCTGCATAAGTGTCTCAATCTTCAACTTGTCGGTTTTTCAAACCATTCTTCACAGCATTATTAGTGTCGGCAAGCCTAACACTATTTTTGTGCTCCCTAAGTCTATCAGAAAGAGATTGACCAGTTTCTCCAAAGTATTGAAGAGGACAGGAGGAGCAAGAAATAGAATAGACACCAGGAACATCTGTAGAGGGACGAGAGGTATGAACGAGATTAGTGCGAAGAGTGTTAGTCTGGCGGAAAGTATGCTTGATGTCTAAGGGACGGAGAGAATTGTTGAGATTCGAAAGACCGGAAATGTAGGGAAGGCAGAGGACAGAAGGGTTTCCAGGAGTAGAGAGTTTCGGAGAGAAGAAATTACGTTTAGCACGTGAGAGGGCAGAGTCTATCAAATGGGAAGGGTAGCCAAGACGAGAAAACGAATTATGAAGAGTGGAAATTTCTGCTGGAAGGAACTGAGGATCACAGATGCGGAGGGCACGGAGAAAGAGGGAGATAACACTTCTTGACAGGTGAAGCATGATAGGAAAAGTAGTGAATGTACATGCCACTGTGCATAGGCTTGCTGTAAACGGAAAAGGAAAAACCTGTATCTGAGCGGTGGACATGAATATCAAGGAAAGGAAGCAAGGAATTAGATTCCCATTCAGCTTTAAACTTAATGGAAGGGGCAAGATTATTAAGAGCTTCAGCGTCAGCGTCAACGTGCTCTCTCTGCGGCTCTACCACAGGATCTCTGTAACCTTCTCTCTACCATTGCCTTTGACACTGCTCGCCTGAATACACAAATTCATTCTTCTAAACTACAGAATAAACTTCAGCGTCTCATCTCAGCTAGCCCTTGGTCTACATTCTCCCTCACTGACTGTGTTACTAACTTGTCTTCTGTCTCACTCTCTCAGTATGAGCTTGAACTTCATGCTTTTGGTCTTTCCTTTGCCACTTCACCTGCCCCTCGCTCTGGTATTTCCCTGATTACCTCTTTGGATTCTTTTCGTCAGTCTCGCTCCCGTAATCTTCCTGACTTGTCCACTTTTCGTGGCGCTCTCCTTCCTGCTCTTGTTAGTCTATTTTCTAAGAATCATCACCTTCCGCCCCGTTACCAACTTTCTTCTCTTAAATCTAACACTAACATTATCACACTATCTTCTGACAAAGGTAATTCGGTAGTTATCCTTGATCGCGAGGATTACCTCCGTAAAGCTGATGTCTTGCTTTCTGACTCACGTACCTACACTCCTCTCGTTTCCAACCCTCTTGATCGCATCAAGAGAACTTTCAACAAGAAACTACGGACTCTCTCCGACCTCTGTCCTCCTGACTTTGACACTGTTCAACGGTTTCGTGTCATTTGTCCCTCTCTTCCCTATTTCTATGGCCTTCCCAAAACTCATAAACCTGATATTCCTCTACGTCCTATCATATCTTCTAGAGGTTCTGTCTCTTATTCTCTTGCTTCTTGGCTGGCCAAAACCCCTCACTCCATTTCTTGGTACCTTTTCTCCTGCCCACCTCCGTCACTCTCAAGACTTCATTGAACGGGTTCACTCTCTCCCGACCTGCAAGATGCTTAGTCTTGACGTTGAGTCCCTCTTCACCAATGTCTCTCTTGATGATGTCCTTGATTTTCTCAGAGAGAAGGCCCAGGAAGGGTTTCTTCATCTCCCTATACCTACTGATGTCTTCCTTGATCTTATCCGCCTCTGTGTGGACTTCCTTCTTTTCCTTCCAAGGGAAATATTATTCTCAAACCTTCGGTGTTGCTATGGGCTCTCCTCTCTCTCCTGTCCTTGCTAATCTTTACATGGAATACTTCGAGACTGTTCTTCCTACCATCGAAGTGCGCCCTTCACTCTGGCTCCGCTATGTGGATGACATCTTTGCTCTGTGGCCTCATGACTCCAGTCTCTTCCAACCTTGTCTTGAAGCTCTTAATAATCTTGCCCCTTCCATTAAGTTTAAAGCTGAATGGGAATCTAATTCCTTACTTCCTTTCCTTGATGTCCATGTCCACCGCTCAGATACAGGTTTTTCCTTTTCCGTTACCGCAAACCTATGCACAGTGGCATGTACATTCACTACTTTTCCTATCGTGCTTCCCCTGTCAAGAAATGTGTTTTTATCTCCCTTTTTCTCCGTGTTCTCCGCATCTGTGATCCTCAGTTTCTTTCAGCAGAAATTTCCACTCTTCATAATTCGTTTTCTCGTCTTGGCTACCCTTTCCATTTCATAGACTCTTCCCTCTCATGTGCTAAACGTAATTTCTTCTCTCCCAAACTCTCTACTCCTGGGAACCCTTCTGTCCTCTGCCTTCCCTACATTTCCGATCTTTCGAATCTCAACAATTCTCTCCGTCCCTTAGACATCAAGCTTACTTTCCGCCAGACTAACACTCTTCGCACTAATCTCGTTCATACCTCTCGTCCCTCTACAGATGTTCCTGGTGTCTATTCTATTTCTTGCTCCTCCTGTCCTTTTCAATACTTTGGAGAAACTGGTCGATCTCTTTCTGACAGACTTAGGGAGCACAAAAATAGTGTTAGGCTTGCCGACACTAATAATGCTCTTTTCTGTCACGTCAGAGATCATAGCCATCCTCTTGACTGGTCTTCTGCTAAAACTGTCTTCTCTACTTCCAACTTTAACAGTCGCCGTCTGGTTGAATCCTCCCTAATACACAACTTTCCTTGTATGAATCTTAGTCCTGGCTTCGTCTCTGTAGATGCCTTCCTCTCCCACTACATTGTAAAATGCTCCATACTTCAGAACACCCGTGACTTAACCTGATTCTTCCTTTTTTCTTCTTCTCCCTCTTTCCCTTTCCTCTTTCCTTTTTTTCGTCTTCTGGGTTGTCTTTCTTTCTTCTGTCTTGTGTTTCTGTTCTTTCATTATTTATTTCATTACTTCCCCTTCTCCCCACCTCTGTGCACTTGCTCTCCCTCTGTGGGCACCTAGCTCCCTTGCAGTGCTCCCCTTTCTTTGTATTTGACTGGCTCCTCCTCCTCCTTAATTCCCCACTACTACTACTACCACCACCACTACCTCTTCCTGCCTATATATACCCGTCCTGCTCCACTTCTCGTTAGTGTGACTTTGTAAATGGTCCAAGTCGGACCGAAACGTCGTAAGCTCCTCTCTTCTATGTGTGGGTTATTTGTGTATCGTTCCAGTCACTGTATTTTGCCTTTTTTGTTATTTAATATATCCATACTCACTATTTATCATTTCTAAACCCATACCTCCAACTAATCCTAGATTAAAGTCCTAACAACCCCCTCAACTGAGCTAGCAAAAAAACCCACACCTGCCCTGGATAAGTGAACCCTATCCCAGGCATACATGTCATTTCGGCCATAGAAGTTGTCCCAGTTGTCAATGAATGGTACTGCATTATCCTTACAGTGTTTATCCAACCAACAATTAATACCAATTGCTCCGGACAACCATTCATTTCCAACACCCCTTCTTGGCAAAATGCCACATATAACAGGGCGCCCCCCCTCTTCTTAATTATGTCTATTGCTGTCCTGAACTTTCTAACTAAATCCTCACTTCTACGCTTGCCTATATCATTGCCTCCAGCACTGAGGAAAATAATAGGATTGATCCCATTACCGTTCATGATGCTGTCAAGCCGGCTAACAATGTCCTCCATCCCAGCCCCAGGAAAGCAAACCCTCTGTCTCCTACTCCTGTCCTTCAAGCAGAAGGCCCTATCCATGTATCTAACCTGGCTATCCCCAACAACAATATTCTTACCTTCCTTGGTGTCGTTCGTCGTGACGTTCCCAGTAGTCGACTCACATTCGTCGGGTAGCATGGAGAATGCATTAGATGTTTCTACAGCAGTCTCTTTCTTCATCATTTCTGTCTTTCCATTCTTCTTGATCGTCAACTTCGTTCCATGCTGTCCAGCCACTGTCCAGGTTCCCTTCTTGACCTGAGGACTCAAAACAGGAGGACTACTACGAATTCTCTTGTTTTCCTCAGTCAATCGCCGTATCTCCAACTTCGCTACCCTCAATTCTTCCTTAAGCTGCTGGTAAAGTTGCTCGATGGAGGGCATCTTGGTTCAGTCCACGGAGAGCACACAAACGTCCTCACCACAAACCCCACCACCCATGGCAACCCACTGCCAGGGCACCTGCTCCCCCAAACCCACCATTCTCCCCGGACCACAGTGTATCGTTCCAGTCACGGTATTGTGCTTTTTTGTTATTTAAGAAGTTGAAGGTTTGGTACACGAATGCAGATGGAATAACGAATAAATGTGAGAAGTGGCATGAAAGAATCAAGATGTCCCCAGACATCATAGCAGTCACAGAAATAAAACTCACTGGGACAATAACAGACGCAATCTTCCCATCCGGATATCAGATCCTGAGGAAGGATAGAAGGAGCAGACAAGAAGGAGGGGCTGCGCTGCTCATTAAAAACCGATGGGGATATCAAGAAATGGAAGAAATGGACGAGATTGGATAAAGGGATTACATAGTAGGTACAGTTCAGTCAGGGAAACGTAAGGTAGTCATTTCAGTGAATTGCAGGAGGCCAAGAGAGGGATATGATGAGAACAATGGTGAACACTCTAGCTGAGGTGGCAAGAAGAGGTCACTCGAGTAGAGCAAAGTTACTGGTTATAAGAATATAAGAACATAGGGAAGAAGGAACACTGCAGCAGGTCTACTGGCCCACCCGCTTAAGCCAATGCCTTAACATAGTTAGATCAGTAGCACAAGCTAGTCAGGTCCAACTCACACCCACTCATGTATTTATCTAACCTATTTTTAAATCTACACAACGTTATGCGCGTCATCAACCACAGGGAGATTGACTGGGAAAACCTGGAACCACATGGTCACGTGCGTCACATCTCACTCTCCGCCTATATATATAACGTCTTTCTACCTCTGTATGTTAGAAGTGATCAAGGTCCCAGGACCGAAACGTTTTCTAATAAATATGTTATAGTGTTTGCTTACGTGTCTTTCTAAACCAACTTGTCGGTATTTATTACCAAGGTTTATACCACACATATATATATATATATATATATATATATATATATATATATATATATATATATATATATATATATATATATATATATGTGTGTGTGTGTGTGTGTGTGTGTGTGTGTGTGTGTGTGTGTGTGTGTTTGTATTTGTTTAGAATTCGCAAAACAGGCGAAATATTCACAAACTCGAAACTCAGGCCAAAGGAGTATTCAACGTATGCACCTTGGGACAAAGTACGCAGCGCTCTACTCACCGTACCACATTTTACCAATACTCTGGCGCCTGGTTAACACTCGACATTTCGGTCCTAAGCAGCCAGCCATCAGGTAGGTGGTTTTATGAAAAGCAATGTCCTATTTAGAGCACAACACATAGAGAATGGCAAAACATTACAACACTGCAGCAGGCCTGTTGGCCCATACTAGGCAGGTCCTTTACAATTCATCCCACTAACAAAAATTTGACCAACCCAATTTTCAATTTTCAAAAGCCCCTCACCGGAACTTAGACAGGTCACTTTAGGTATAAATCAGTTAGGTATTACAAAATATTGGTATTCCATTTCGAAATTAAAAGTGACAAAATAGCACCTACGTACCCCGTTAACAATAACAAACTTCTCAGTAGAGGACATGAGAGTTTAAGTTCTGAAGATGATCAAAAGATTTATAAACTTATCACATGGAAACCAATTTCGGGAATGGACGTTATAAAACTGGACATAGGTGCACCTGTGTGTTCCTTGAACACATAGGTTATAGTTAACCAATGTTGAAAACCTGAACCCGAACTGATTAGGCGTTCTGAAGTTATAAACGAAGCCCTGGAAGATGGTAGTGAAAGACGAAAACATTGTCTTACAGTGTGCTGGTTCTGGCAGCTCCGTGGGTAGCGCACTCGGCTCACACACTGAGGTCCGTGGTCCAATTCTCGGTACAAGTGGAAATATTAGGAAGTGTTCCCTTAAGACACCTGCTGTCCATGCTCACCTATCAGAAAATTAGGAACCTGTGTGTTAGGCAACTAGTGTGGGTCGCATTCTGGTGACAAAATTGACCTAATTTGCCCGACATGCTATGCATAACAAGCGGCTTTCTGTTAGGTAAGACACATATGCAACAGTTAGGTATCTTTATTATGAAACGTTTCGCCTACACAGTAGGCTTCTTCAGTCAAGTACAGAAAAGTTGATAGAAGCAGAAGATACTTGAAGACGATGTAATCAGTCCATCACCCTTAAAGTTTTGAGGTGGTCAGTCCCTCAGTCTGGAGAAGAGCATTGTTCCATAGTATGAAACAATATGGAGATGAAGTGACAGAATGGAGCTTTTTATAGCGCCAAGAGGTGAGACGTAGGCCACTAGGAGAGGTAAGAACTCAGATGTTGAAAGGTCAGGTCCCTCTCAAATCCAGCCGCTCTCACTAGTGGAAGTTGTCGAAGTTGATTGCAGGTCTGTACCAAGATACCCTTGTGTTGCAGTGTCTGACAGATTGAACATTAAAATGGTATAAAATACCGACAGGTTGTTAGGTAAGACACATATGCAACAGTTAGGTATCTTTATTATGAAACGTTTCGCCTACACAGTAGGCTTCTTCAGTCAAGTACAGAAAAGTTGATAGAAGCAGAAGATACTTGAAGACGATGTAATCAGTCCATCACCCTTAAAGTTTTGAGGTGGTCAGTCCCTCAGTCTGGAGAAGAGCATTGTTCCATAGTATGAAACAATATGGAGATGAAGTGACAGAATGGAGCTTTTTATAGCGCCAAGAGGTGAGACGTAGGCCACTAGGAGAGGTAAGAACTCAGTGGCCTACGTCTCACCTCTTGGCGCTATAAAAAGCTCCATTCTGTCACTTCATCTCCATATTGTTTCATACTATGGAACAATGCTCTTCTCCAGACTGAGGGACTGACCACCTCAAAACTTTAAGGGTGATGGACTGATTACATCGTCTTCAAGTATCTTCTGCTTCTATCAACTTTTCTGTACTTGACTGAAGAAGCCTACTGTGTAGGCGAAACGTTTCATAATAAAGATACCTAACTGTTGCATATGTGTCTTACCTAACAACCTGTCGGTATTTTATACCATTTTAATGTTCAAGCGGCTTTCTGTATTGTAGTATATTATTGATGTCAGCTATGGTCTGTATACCTTGTAAATGTACTTGTAAAAATAAAGATTATTATTACTATCATTAAAAAATAAAACTGAGTTTCGATTGTTTTTAGATCTATTTAAAATCGCATTTCTTAAGAAAAAAGTTGATTTTATGTTCTTTAAGAATATACAAATTGAAAAAATCAATATAACTGTCAGATTGGTACGTACAATGTCCATATTCAATAAAAAAATACTTCCAGTTAAGATACAATAATGTGTTTGAAGCCGATCGAAAAAGGCATTCTTTAGTTAGTACAACGAAATCACTTTAAATAAAATTTAAAATTTGCATAGAACGGGAAACTTCAGCCTTATTTTAATAAAACCCACCAATACTGAAAGTTTGAAACCAATCAGAAAAAACATTCTCCAGGAATTGTTAAAACTTCAACGACTCTATTTCGTAAACAATTTCATTAAAATTTCAAAAATGCACTTAAAGAATTTCCTTTTTATGGGTTGAGTCATCGCCATTATTTTGAAGCTGATAAGACTAGGCTTTCTTCAGCTACTGAGTAAAATATAATTATTTCATAAAATTGGCAAACTGGGACATGTGTAGGACAATAACTGCGTTATTCTCCCTTTTTAAAAAAAATACACCAATTCTGAAACCTGAAAACCGATAAGATGTATCCTGTTATCGCACGAGTTCTATAAATTCCAGGTTTTTTAAACAAAGTATATTGACGAATTTAGCCTGTGCATCAACGGCTCTTACTAGGTATAATCCTTGCCATGAGATATACCAGCCATTGAATACTGAAGCCATTCAGAAAAGGCCGGCTTTCGTATTTTTAGCATGATTTGACGAGAATGAAAACGTCACTATTTTAAGCATAAAATTGGTAAATATACACCAGCACTCTTGAATTTCAATTTCTGTTGTCACTCTAAGAAGCTTCTCTTATGAATGCTTGATCCTACCCTTGTAGGGCTTAGGAATCTATTGTAATCATTCTAGGATGCTAGGAATAGCTCCAACAACTTTGGTGTTAGGGTACCTGCACAAGCCAGTTGTTCTGAGAATGCTGCATTAGTTACCAGGCACTAGTAATGACAATTTTAAACCGATCGAATGAGGTCTTTTTGTGTTATGGTGTAAAAACAAAAAGTGAAGGAAAAGAAGAAAGAAACAATCAGGCAACCACAAATAGGAGCCATCCCCACCTAATAATAATTAATACTAATGCCACAACTAATAATAATATTTTGTTAATAAATGATAATAACAGTACTTATACTAACAACTACAACAACAGTAATGATAACATTGATAATAAAATAAACATGTTTATGAGAGCACATGAGCCTAGCAAACCTGTAACGACTTTATGAACCATAGTCAGGCCTGATCAAGTATGTGAAGAGACTAGAAAAATCTAGTGACCCGCAACGACACTGATCCTCAGGCTGAAGGTCTGACTTACTATTAAAAACAAAACAACTAAACCTGACGACGATCCTAGAGGAAATGAGGACTGGGTTAAGCATGATAACAAGTTCAAGCAGAGATATAATAATTTAAACGTGGGAATTGTGAACATGGTTTCCCATGTGGAAGTTAAGATTCATATATGTTACAGTGTGTTAGGGGGTATTTCTTCGACCTCTGGTTGATCAGGAAGTTGGATAATTTAAACGAGATAGCAAAAATTATAGACAGTTTTAAAGACTGGTAGACAGGACCCAGGAGGCAGGACTCGAATAAAACCGATCGTAAGCCAGTACAACCCATCTATCCTGTATGTCGGTTAACTACCCTTCTCACTCCCTATTATATCACTTCCTTCCCGTGTCGGTCTTTTATTCCCTTCAGAACTACCCTTCCTCCCCTTTACACTTTAAACTCACACACAATACGTTCTCAAACTGTGCTGGGGTTCTTTTCTTTGCAACGCTTCTCTCCTCTCCACCCCAGTTTCCAATCATCCTATACAACCTCTGTTCAAACCTACACCCCTCCCGCAGCCCGCCCTTCCGTCGTATATAACGTACATAACGAGCGTACTGTTTCCAACTAATTATGCAAGTGCAGTGTATACACATCTGCCAGAAGTAACCCTCTCCACATCTTCCCATTCACTATTCCTTCCTTCAACAATACATGCGATATCTTGTACATCAATAATTATGAAAATAGCATATAATACCGGGTAGTAGATGTCTCCATATTTTCCACTGTCTTACACTGAAGAAACCTGCTTTGCACGCGAAACGTTTCAGCAATGAAAATACCTAACTGTTGCAAATGAATTTTACTCATCTACCTATCCTGTACATGCACTGCCCGTCAAAACTCACCAGCCTCAAATTCTAACCAAACTTCCTCGTTACTTCTTACCATTTCTCGTTCCCGCTGACAACAGACTCCCCCACGCCACACATCTTCCTGCTTCACTACATCTCTTGCCCACTCATCTTCTGTTCTCTACTACCAACACACTCTTATCTTTCCAAGCCCTAACCCCCGCTAACCTTCCTTATCACATGTACCTGGCATGGCGTAAGTTGAGAGATGGGGCCAGGAGCTAAGAATTGATCTAGGTAACCGTATATAGGAGAGTACAGTGACCCCAACCACCTTCTCCCACACTCCGACCACAGAAGGCAGTGACCTCCACCACCATCATGCATTCTCCGTTCCCCTACCCCAACAGAGGTAAAAAATTCAGTCAGATACTCAGATGCAAATTGACTCGGGAGAGGAAACATAAAAGAAATAGTTGTAGAGAAAAAACTGATATAGCTATATAGAGACAAAAGTAGTGGTGTAATAAAGTCAATATACACAGAGATAAAAAGAAAAAAACCTCATCATAAACATGGCGTTGTTAGCGATACTGTTAATAAACTTGTGTTTTAAGGAACTGGCCATAGTGATTGGAAGGTACTAGGAAAATAAGACAATAATCTTTAATCTGCTACCAAAAAAATTAGAATAATAGTGGATTAAACAGAGAACAATACACATGCAGAGATATCAAACAGAACCACAGCCCGGTAAACTATCTTTTGAATACGAGGAATAAGAAAGCTGACTGGAAAAAATGGTATCCGCATGGAGGGCCTTTTAACTTATAAAATAGAGCGCATGAAATCAGTAATGATAACATTAGGTACACTGTACATCTGCTTGTTCGTGCAAATATCTAATCAGCCAATCACGTGGCAGTACTTTCAATGTCTAAAAGTATGCAGACATGATGAAGAGGTCGAGCTGTTGTTCAGACAAAACATCAGAATGGGAAAGAAATGTGATCTAAGTGACTCTGACCCTGGAATAATAGTTGGTGCCAGACAGACGGGGTGGTTTGAGTATCTCAGAAACTGCTGATCTGAGATTTTCACAAACAGCAGTCTCTATAGTTTACAGGGAATGGTATGAAAAACAAAACATCCAGTGAACGGCAGTTCTGTGGGCGAAAATGACTTGCTGATGAGAGAGGTCAGAGGAGAATGGCCAGACTGGCTCCAGCTGGTTGAAGGCGACAGTAACTCAAATAACCACACAAAAGAAAATCTCTGAATGCACAACACGTTGAACCTGGAAGTGGATTCTTGAACAGCAGAAGACCACACCAGGTTCCACTCTTGTCAGATTGGACTAGGATACTGGCTGCAGTTGGTATAGGCTCACCAAAACTAGACAATTGTAGATTAGAAAAACGTTCCCTGGTCTGACCCTACAGTCTGCTGAAGCATGGAGACTGTAGGTCTCTGGTGGAATTTGGATCTAGTTGAACGGGAGATTCACAGAATGAATATGCAGCCGAGAAAATCTGCAGCAAGTGCATGAAGCTATCATGTAAAAATGGACCAAGATCTCAAAGGAAAGTTTTGAGTGCTTTGTTAAATCTAAGCCACGAAGAATTCAGGCTGCTCTTTAAGCAAAAATGGGCCTTACCCAGTACTAGAAGGGTGTACCTAACAAAATGGCCACTCTGCAGATTTCCTAACAGTTCCCAAATCGGTAACAGGCACACGCCTTGACCCACAGACCCTTTGTATTGCAGAGGCTCTTTGCCTCGCTTCCCCAATCCACACGGAATATACGTGTATTTGCGGCAATGCGCAAGCCGACCTATTTTAATATGGTCTAAACTGCTCCAAAATCAAGGGATGGCACGTGAGACACTGAAGTCAACGACTTCATTGTGTCTCGCAAGCTCTCGCATGCCCCGATCCCTAGCATCCAACAGTACTTACAACCCTCCAAACCGCCCAGACGGGATCACCATCGGCACGACATTTATATATATATATATATATATATATATATATATATATATATATATATATATATATATATATATATATATTATTTTTATTAACACATCGGCCGATTCCCACCAAGGCAGGGTGGCCCAAAAAAGAAAAACTTTCACCATCATTCACTGCATCACTGTCTTGCCAGAGGGGTGCTTTACACTACATTAACATTAACACCCCTCCTTCAGAGTGTAGACACTGTACTTCCCATCTCCAGGACTCAAGTGCGGCCTTCCAGTTTCTCTGAATCCCTTCATAAATGTTACTTTGCTCACACTCCAACAGTACGTCAAGTATTAAAAACCATTTGTCTCCATTCACTACTATCAAATACGCTCACGCATGCTTGCTGGAAGTCCAAGCCCCTCGCACACAAAACCTCCTTTACCCCTCCCTCCAACCCTTCCAAGGCCGACCCCTACCCCGCCTTCCTTCCACTACAGATTTATACCCTCTTGAAGTTATTTAGTTTTGTTCCATTCTCTCTACATGTCCCAACCACTTCAACAACCCTTCCTCAGCCCTCTGGATAATAGGTTTGGTAATCCCACACCTCCTAATTTCTGAACTACGAATTCTCTGCATTATATTCACATCACACATAGCCCTCAGACATGTCATCTCCAGTGCCTCCAGCCTCCTCCTCGTTGCAACATTCATCACCCATGCTTCACATCCATACTAGTGTTGGTACAACTATACTCTCATACATTCCCTTCTTTGCTTCCACGGACAAAGTTCTTTGTCTCCACAGACTCTGAAGTGCACCACTCACCCTTTTCCCCTCATCAATTCTATGATTCACCTCATCCTTCACAGACCCATCTGCTGAGACGTCCACTCCTAAATATCTGAATTCATTCGCCTCCTCCATATTCTCTCCCTCCAATCTGATACCCAATGTTTCACCACCTAATCTTTCCATCCTCATCACCTTGCTCTTTCCTATATTCACTTTTAATTTTATTCTTTTACATACCCTACCAAATTTATCCACCAACCTCTGCAACTTCTCTTCAGAATCTCCCAAAAGCAGTGTCATCAGCAAAGAGCAACTGAGACAACTCCCATTTTGTGTTTGATTCTTTATCTTTTAACTCCACGCCTCTTGCCAAGACCCTCGCACTTACTTCTCTTACAACCCCATCTATAAATATATTAAACCACGGTGACATCACACATCCTTGTCTAAGGCCTACTTTTACTGGGAAATAATCTCCCTCTTTCCTACACACTCTAACTTGAGCCTCACTATCCTCGTAAAAACTCTTCATTGCTTTCAGTAACCTACGTCCTATACCATACACCTGCAACATCTGCCACATTGCCCCCCTATCCACCCTGTCACATGCCATTCCCAAATCCATAAATGCCACAAAAATCTCTTTACACTTATCTAAATACTGTTCACCTATATGTTTCACAGTAAACTCCTGGTCCACACACCCCCTACCTTTCCTAAAGCCTCCTTGTTCATCTGCTATCCTACTCTGTCTTACTCTTAATTCTTTCAGTATTAACTCTGCCATACACTTTACCAGGTATACTCAACAGACTTATTCCCCTATATTTTTTGCACTCTCTTTTGTCCCCTTTGCCTTTATACAAAGGAACTATGCATGCTTTCTGCCAATCCCTACGTGACGCGCGGCGCGTCACGTGTTTAACCGTTGTGGGATCTGATAGTGAGGTGCTGGCCGGACCCCTTATATAGCTTCCTTGGATGCTTCACTTTCATAGTTCCTTGATAATGTGAGTAGTCACGAAAGCGATTGGAATTTTTCTATTCTTTCAAAGTGGTTGTTTTGCATATATATATATATATATATATATACATTGGTGAAGCAATGTAAAAAGAGAGCAAATGAGAGAGTGGGTGAGATGTTATCAACAAATTTTGTTGAAAATAAGAAAAAGTTTTGGAGTGAGATTAACAAGTTAAGAAAGCCTAGAGAACAAATGGATTTGTCAGTTAAAAATAGGAGAGGAGAGTTATTAAATGGAGAGTTAGAGGTATTGGGAAGATGGAAGGAATATTTTGAGGAATTGTTAAATGTTGATGAAGATAGGGAAGCTGTGATTTCGTGTATAGGGCAAGGAGGAATAACATCTTGTAGGAGTGAGGAAGAGCCAGTTGTGAGTGTGGGGGAAGTTCGTGAGGCAGTAGGTAAAATGAAAGGGGGTAAGGCAGCCGGGATTGATGGGATAAAGATAGAAATGTTAAAAGCAGGTGGGGATATAGTTTTGGAGTGGTTGGTGCAATTGTTTAATAAATGTATGGAAGAGGGTAAGGTACCTAGGGATTGGCAGAGAGCATGCATAGTTCCTTTGTATAAAGGCAAAGGGGATAAAAGAGAGTGCAAAAATTATAGGGGGATAAGTCTGTTGAGTGTACCTGGTAAAGTGTATGGTAGAGTTATAATTGAAAGAATTAAGAGTAAGACGGAGAATAGGATAGCAGATGAACAAGGAGGCTTTAGGAAAGGTAGGGGGTGTGTGGACCAGGTGTTTACAGTGAAACATATAAGTGAACAGTATTTAGATAAGGCTAAAGAGGTCTTTGTGGCATTTATGGATTTGGAAAAGGCGTATGACAGGGTGGATAGGGGGGCAATGTGGCAGATGTTGCAAGTGTATGGTGTAGGAGGTAGGTTACTGAAAGCAGTGAAGAGTTTTTACGAGGATAGTGAGGCTCAAGTTAGAGTATGTAGGAAAGAGGGAAATTTTTTCCCAGTAAAAGTAGGCCTTAGACAAGGATGTGTGATGTCACCGTGGTTGTTTAATATATTTATAGATGGGGTTGTAAGAGAAGTAAATGCGAGGGTCTTGGCAAGAGGCGTGGAGTTAAAAGATAAAGAATCACACACAAAGTGGGAGTTGTCACAGCTGCTCTTTGCTGATGACACTGTGCTCTTGGGAGATTCTGAAGAGAAGTTGCAGAGATTGGTGGATGAATTTGGTAGGGTGTGCAAAAGAAGAAAATTAAAGGTGAATACAGGAAAGAGTAAGGTTATGAGGATAACAAAAAGATTAGGTGATGAAAGATTGAATATCAGATTGGAGGGAGAGAGTATGGAGGAGGTGAACGTATTCAGATATTTGGGAGTGGACGTGTCAGCGGATGGGTCTATGAAAGATGAGGTGAATCATAGAATTGATGAGGGAAAAAGAGTGAGTGGTGCACTTAGGAGTCTGTGGAGACAAAGAACTTTGTCCTTGGAGGCAAAGAGGGGAATGTATGAGAGTATAGTTTTACCAATGCTCTTATATGGGTGTGAAGCGTGGGTGATGAATGTTGCAGCGAGGAGAAGGCTGGAGGCAGTGGAGATGTCATGTCTGAGGGCAATGTGTGGTGTGAATATAATGCAGAGAATTCGTAGTTTGGAAGTTAGGAGGAGGTGCGGGATTACCAAAACTGTTGTCCAGAGGGCTGAGGAAGGGTTGTTGAGGTGGTTCGGACATGTAGAGAGAATGGAGCGAAACAGAATGACTTCAAGAGTGTATCAGTCTGTAGTGGAAGGAAGGCGGGGTAGGGGTCGGCCTAGGAAGGGTTGGAGGGAGGGGGTAAAGGAGGTTTTGTGTGCGAGGGGCTTGGACTTCCAGCAGGCATTCTTGAGCGTGTTTGATAGGAGTGAATGGAGACAAATGGTTTTTAATACTTGACGTGCTGTTGGAGTGTGAGCAAAGTAACATTTATGAAGGGATTCAGGGAAACCGGCAGGCCGGACTTGAGTCCTGGAGATGGGAAGTACAGTGCCTGCACTCTGAAGGAGGGGTGTTAATGTTGCAGTTTAAAAACTGTAGTGTAAAGCACCCTTCTGGCAAGACAGTGATGGAGTGAATGATGGTGAAAGTTTTTCTTTTTCGGGCCACCCTGCCTTGGTGGGAATCGGCCGGTGTGATAATAAAAAAAAAAAAAAAAAATATATATCGTGGCGAATAGGTAAAACTTGCGATTTTGGCTTAAATAGCATAGCTCTGCTTGCCGAATAAGGCAAGCGAAAATTTGTTTATGCACTAATTTCGCAAAAATCATTCTGAACCTGTGTATGGTTATTAAATTATTGTAAATTTATCTAAAACATACTTAGTTGGATAAGGCTAAATTAAATTTCGTTTATTATAAGGCTAGGTAAGTTTTCTAAGATTCTTTTGCTACAAAATTATTAACTTTTACATTAACATTAATGAAAAATATATCTTTAGACGTATAAGAGAAAATTTTAGAATTAACTTAATTTTAAATGATTTCTTGCTAATTGACCAGTTTTACATATGTATTTGTGTGTGTGTGTGTGTGTGTGTGTGTGTGTGTGTGTGTGTGTATTCTCACCTAGTTGAGGTTGCGGGGGTCGATTCCAAGCTCCTGGCCCCGCCTCTTCACTGGTCGCTACTAGGTCACTCTCCCTGAACCCTGAGCTTTATCATACCTCTGCTTAGAGCTATGTATGGATCCTGCCTCCACTACATCGCTTCCCAAACTATTCCACTTCCTGACTACTCTGTGGCTGAAGAAATACTTACTAACATCCCTGTGATTCATCTGTGTCTTCAACTTCCAACTGTGGCCCCTTGTTACTGTGTCCAATTTCTGGAACATCCTGTCTTTGTCCACCTTGCCAATTCCTCTCAGTATTTTGTAAGTCGTTATCATGTCCCCCCTATCTCTCCTGTCCTCCAGTGTCGTCAGGTTGATTTCCCTTAACCTCTCCTCGTAGGACATACCTCTTAGCTCTGGGACTAGTCTTGTTGCAAACCTTTGCACTTTCTCTAGTTTCTTTACGTGCTTGGCTAGGTGTGGGTTCCAAACTGGTGTGTGTGTGTGTGTGAATACTCAAAAAAAACTAGGAAGAAATGCTGAAAAAGGGCCAACAGGAGTACATATGCGTACTTATAGCTGAAGCTTCAAAACTGTCCAGTAACTGGTCTTACATTATAATCAAAAAGAAGCGCTAAACCACAAGGGTTATACAGCAACTGGTCTTACAGATATCTAGATAAACAACTAGCAACACGAGTTGTGCCTAACATCAGTTATTTATAATCGTGCAGGAGAGCGCGTGAATATCTGAATAGAGATAAATAAACGTTCTCTATATCAAGCTGTGTAACCCTGTCTGAGCCGTGTCAGCCGAGGTATCAACTGACGTCTCGGGTGTCAGCAAGGAGGTGACTGAGTGTTGACATCCGGGTGGATAGCTCCTTCCTGATCATCTCCATCACCTGGGCGAGACGAGGGGTGGAGAATGAGCATAATATACAACACCAGGGGAAACCACCGGTAAATTACCATCCATAGTACGTGTAATTGTAAATAAGAAGCCATTAATTGAGGAGTTTACTCCCTGAACAATTGCTTGTGGGGTGGCCATTGGGAGAGAGAGAGAGAGAGAGAGAGAGAGAGAGAGAGAGAGAGAGAGAGAGTATGCTCCACTTTCTTGGTTTGCCTGCCCCCCCCCTCACATTTGCGACTGCTTGACAGAGTAGAGAACAGAGCAAGACGTCTCATCTCTCGCCTGGACCCATCCTGGATAGATCTGTCATTTCAGCAGAGCCTTCAACATAGGAGGGATGTGGGTGGCCTTACTGTTATGTACAAGGCCAATATTGTCAAAATACCACACTTGGATCCACTTCGAGGACAGCGTGAAACAAGCTTTTATGCCACAAGACGGGCAGAAAGCAGCAACTTCACTCTGGCTGTACCCTTCTCCAGAACATCACTTCATCTGAGATCATATATACCCAGGATGACTCGAGTATGGAACACATTCGTACAGCATAATGATGTCAACGAGATAAAGTCAGTTGATCAAATGAAAATGCTGGCCCACAGATGGCTCCAACTTCATCCTGTTCCCTACTTGTATGTCTCTTAACAATAAAAATGCTTTCAAATGAGCTGATGTAGGTAACAGCTCTTAGCTTGCCAATAAAGTTAGGAATCCTTAACCTGTAAATAGCTTGTCAATAAAGTTAGGGATCCTTAAACGTGTCAAACCCTGTGTAAAAGAGAGAGAGAGAGAGAGAGAGAGAGAGAGAGAGAGAGAGAGAGAGAGAGAGAGAGAGAGAGAGAGAATTTTAGTGAGTAAATTGGAATAGAAAATAAGGGAACAGAGGGAGGGATCAGGAGATGGGGTTAGAGGCGAGACAATAGATGAATAGGTCATCAATGGGGTAAAGAGCATATAATCTGTACTAATTCAACCATAATCAGTTGATTAAGATCATTTAATCACGCCAGACCTGCATCTGAAGCAGCAGACAGCATCCTCCGCATCACTGCACCACAGTGAACAGGTCATCAGTGCCAGTATATTTTGTCCTGACGAATACAAGGCTGACGGATGCCCAGGGTGAGCCGAGTGCTCTCAAAATAGTCCTAACTAGTACGCTAGTAGACTAACAATCCCACCTGGTGCTACATTCATTCCACAGCACTTCACACTCTGGAATGATTTCTGTTTCTTTAATCCTTTCTTGAACTCGATAAAATGACAAGTAAATCACTCATAGTTATTTACTTTCAAAACTCACTTCAAATAAAAAAAAAATCATGACTGGAACAATACACAAATAACCAGCACATAGAAGATTGAAACTTATAAAACGTTTCGGTCCGACGTGAACCATTATTCAAGTTGGACCAAAACGTCGTCAGAAGTTTGTCTCCTAAGTTTGGGTTATTTCTGTGATATTAGTTCCTTCTCGTAATCTTTCCTTCCCGATTTATAGAGACTATTCTGAGGTGGGAGAGTCGGGGGGGGGGGGGCAGGTGGGAGAGTCGGGGGGGCGATGATCCCCGAACCATTACAATATTGAAAATAACAAATAATGAAACAACTGATAACAACTCACACAGAGTGCAAGGTATAGCCCACTGAGAGGGCGAAACGTTGTCAGTAAAGGATCGCATTTACTGTCTGATGCATCCATCCAGTGAGTTAATATCCGTGCAGTATGTTATTATTCCTCGTGTGTTATTATCCCTCCAATGGACTATCATCCCTCCAATGGACTATCATCCTTCCAATGTTATCATCCATGTCAGTGTTATTACACCTGCAGTGTTGTTATCTTTTCATTGCTTTATTATACCTCCAGTGTTATTATACCTCCAGTGTTATTATGCCTCCAGTGTTATTATGCCTCCAGTGTTATTAACTTTCCAGTGTGTTACCAGCTTTCCACTGTTATCATTCCTCCTGTTTTGTCTTCCCTCAGTGTTATCATTCCCATCATCTTACTGGAGCGGTTTTCAATGCATTCGTCTCTGATATTCGAAAAGTAAAATAGAGAATTTACTTTACTAAGACTGTTTCCTGAGTACGAACGTTGAGCTGAGGAAGGTATCAGCTCCTGGCCTTGTAAAACCTTGTGCGAGAAAGAAGTGCTGAGTAATCTATAAAATTTAAGAAATTTATCAGTGAACATAAAACTAGACAAAGCATCTTAGTTGGTGTTAAAAGAAACGTTGTGAATGTCGTAGCGAGGAGCAGGTTGCCGGCGGTGAGAATGTTGGGTGTCAGATCATTAAGTGCTGTCAGTGTTATGCAGAAAAAAACAGGACTGTAGTTAATATAAGAGGTGATTGAAAAGGAATAATAGAAAGTGGTAGTTTGGAATTATATAGCTCGACAAAGAGGGCGCATAAATTTGGGATGTATAGAAAGTTTAGGGAACATCAGAGAATGGGTCTGAAGAGACGAAGAATTTTTATAAGGTTCAAACTAGCAATTAAAGACACGTTTGAAGGTACTAGATGAGGGTGAGAGGTGGAAAGTGTGTTCTGATATTTGACGGGGCCTTTGGAACGCAAGCAAGATAAATATCTAAAATGGATTCGGAAAGACGAGTATGACGTACATGAGTTTGGAAGATTGAAGTACTGAGTCTGCAATTTCAAAGTCTAGTGTGTATGTTGTGGTTAAGAGGGGCAGTTTTATGATGTCTGTGCACTTGTGGAATGGCAGATAGAGCAGAGAGAGAGAGAGAAAAAGAGGCAGACAGACAGACAGACAGAGAATGAGCTTAGCATGTGAGAGTGAGTGTATTTGGGAAAGGTTGGTAAGTGAGGAGGCTACATAGCGCTGAGGATCCTCACCAGTTTACTCCTGTTTCAGAGATTCCTGCAACTTTTCGTCAATGGGATTAATTTGCAAAGTTAGCTAAATCGTCGCGAGAAAATTAAAGATCTTTTCCAAGTTGGCTTCCTTAAGGTAAATGCGGCAGGGGTTTAAATGAGTTTTTTTGGGGGTGGTGGCGAGGGAGGTGTTCGGACCAGGAGGGTAAGAGGGGAGGAGGTGAGTGGGGATGGATTGATGGGAGGGACAAGGGGGAGGGGTATGCTGAGAAGGAGGGGGTTGATGGGTGGATGCAGGGATGGTAGTCGAGTCGGGGGTTGAGAGCAGCTGGGAGTGGGGGGGGGGGTATTTCTCAAGGGTCTTCTACTTAGACGAAGTTCCGAAATTTTTTAAGTGTGAATTAAAAATATCTTCTCGTAGGTTTTTCTGCATAACTCGCGTTACTTTGTCTTATTTGCCTTGCTCTCTATTTTCTTTTGGTCTTTCATTTCCTTATTGTGTGTCTTTGTTCCGATTTATACTAAATAGTTAAATATATCTTCTAATTTTCTCTTCTGTCTCCTCTTCCCATATTTATGCCAAGCTGTTGCTCTCTGTCCTTCGTTCCTTGCCTCTTAAACTATCTTCCTCTTCCTTTGTTCTACTTATCTTAATATCTTTTCCAATTCTATCTTCATTTCTCCCGATTCGTTACTACTGACTTCCTTCTGTTTCTATACATTCCAGCTCTTAGCTAGTCTTTCATTCCAGGTAATTTCTAATCATTTTGTGTACCTGTTTCAAGTATTATTATTATTATTAAAGATTAGCCGGTATTCTCCCGGCCCGGGCCTTTTCCAAGTGGTGGCCCGGCCTTGGCTCCCTCTAGGGAGTGTCTGAGACCTAAGTCTCCCATGGGAGGAGGCACAAGTACCTCATCATCTTTGGGACCAACTGTCCCCAGGCCTAGCCACAAGCTAGGCCTCTCTGGTCTGCCATCCCCGCCCCAAGGGGGCTAATGGAAATGACAGTCTTATGAGCTAAAGGCTCGGGCTCAGGCACCTACCCTACCCTAGAAGGGCTGGGCATGGTGTCGATCCTGTTTCAAGTCTCCAGATCTCGTAGGTAAAAACGTGTCCAATGTTAAAGTCATTTTTTAAGGAAACTGTCACTAGTGTCTTTTTCAGTCTTAAGAGACGTGGAGTTTCCCTGTCTCCTATTATCATGTTTATTTTCCCCTGTTATCTACCTTGTCCATAATTACTATAGCATTTGCTTTGTCTGTTTCGTAAGGTGAAGTCTAGAATGTTTCCTTAATTTAGGGTATAACTTTACAAATCTTTGAGGACAATTGTCCTCAAAGATTTGTTAAGTTATATTATGAATTAAGAAAAGATAACAATTCGCCTGTCTGCGAACTGTTAAGCATTTCAAGTCTCTTTCGTTGTCCGCTGGGGTCTGGCTCCGTGGTAAAGTACTATGGACTCTGATATAGAGTTTGCAGGTTCGTGCCCTGCTGTGAACGTAGAGACAATGTGTGTGTGTGTGTATATATATATATATATATATATATATATATATATATATATATATATATATATATATATATATATATATATATATATATATATATATATGTCGTGCCGAATAGGCAGAACTTGCGATCTTGGCTTAAATAGCAACGCTCATCTTGCCATATAGGACAAGTGAAAATTTGTGTATGCAATAATTTCGCCAAAATCATTCTGAACCTAACGAAAAAAATATATTTGATTGTGTTTGTTTAGTACTAAATTATTGTAAACGTATTTAAAATATATTTAGTTGGGTTAGGCTAAAATAAATTGTTCTTGTTATAATAATGTTAGGTAAGTTTTCTAAGATTCTTTTGGTGCAAAATTAAAATTTTTTATATTAACATTAATGAAAAAATATATATCTTTAAACGTATAAGAGAAAATTTCAGAAAGGACTTAATTTTAAATGAGTTCTTGCTAATTAACCAGTTTTACATATTCGGCACGACATTATATATATATATATA
>NC_091303.1:53342252-53467252 GCF_038502225.1 Cherax quadricarinatus | reverse complement strand
AATACCGGAGAAGAAAAAAGAAAAAAAAAGCTGTCAGTAGTTGCTAGTATACTACCAAGCAAGTCAGTTCGTTTTTTATAAGCTTCCTACACTTCTTAGCCTACCATAGTGTAAACGCAGTGATACCATGGTGTACAGTTTGTGGAAATACGAGAAAAATGAAGAGAAATTATGAGCCAGTCTCAAATCACCGGGGTTGTGGAGTTGTCAGTGGTCACCAGTATAATAAAACGCAAGTCAAATTCGCTATTAGTAAACTTTTAGCACTAGCAGGCCTACCACAGCAAATAACAGCGATACTATAGTGCTCGGTGTGGTGGAGATAGAAAAAAATACGTAGAAGTGAAACGTAGTGATATATACTAGTGATATGTATCAATGATATATACAAGCCTTAAATCACCCAGGTTGTACAAGGTTGTACAGGACGTCTGTCAAGTGTACCAGAAGTATACTTGACGGTCTTGACACTCAAACTATAAATAATCTAAAAATCATTGTAAATCAAGCACTGAAAATAAATTATCAATTTGAAAATCTGTGTACACCGTAACAATAGTTCCTAGTAAGGTACCTGTAGGTACCTGTAGGTACCTCACTAGGTATGGTATGGAACCACAGCCAATGCGCAGATATATATTCACCTATTTCCAGCACTGACATTAAAAAAAGGGAAATATTTTAGGGCTTGTCCAAAAGACATAAAACAATGGAACCAAATTTCATATGTATTAAAAGACAGAAACACTAATAAAATAATATCCTTTTCGAATAGTTTGAGAACTTTATATAGCATTTGAGAGAGCGAAGACACGGAAAAGAATTGGTCAGTGGGAGCTGTCACCCCTGATGCTGTCTTGGAAGACAGTGACTGCAAAGATCTAAAAATCCAAGACAGAGCACCAGATGGAGATATCGGTCCTGGTACTGAAGAAATAGGCAGAGATCTAGATGTACAAGATCCAGAAATATAAATTAACACTACTGCTGGCGGTGGAATAACAGGGGATGATCCTTCGGTGATAGTATAGATTTTTTTCTTTTTTTTTTTATCACACTGGCCGATTCCCACCAAGGCAGGGTGGCCCGAAAAAGAAAAACTTTCACCATCATTCACTCCATCACTGTCTTGCCAGAAGGGTGCTTTACACTACAGTTTTTAAACTGCAACATTAACACCCCTCCTTCAGAGTGCAGGCACTGTACTTCCCCTCTCCAGGACTCAAGTCCGGCCTGCCGGTTTCCCTGAACCCCTTCATAAATGTTACTTTGCTCACACTCCAACAGCACGTCAAGTATTAAAAACCATTTGTCTCCATTCACTCCTATCAAACACGCTCACGCACGCCTGCTGAAAGTCCAAGCCCCTCGCACACAAAACCTCCTTTACCCCCTCCCTCCAACCTTTCCTAGGCCGACCCCTACCCCGCCTTCCTTCCACTACAGACTGATACACTCTTGAAGTCATTCTGTTTCGCTCCATTCTCTCTACATGTCCGAACCACCTCAACAACCCTTCCTCAGCCCTCTGGACAACAGTTTTGGTAATCCCGCACCTCCTCCTAACTTCCAAACTACGAATTCTCTGCATTATATTCACACCACACATTGCCCTCAGACATAACATCTCCACTGCCTCCAGCCTTCTCCTCGCTGCAACATTCATCACCCATGCTTCACACCCATATAAGAGTGTTGGTAAAACTATACTCTCATTCATTCCCCTCTTTGCCTCCAAGGACAAAGTTCTTTGTCTCCACAGACTCCTAAGTGCACCACTCACCCTTTTTCCCTCATCAATTCTATGATTCACCTCATCCTTCATAGACCCATCCGCTGACACGTCCACTCCCAAATATCTGAATACCTTCACATCCTCCATACTCTCTCCCTCCAATCTGATATCCAATCTTTCATCACCTAATATTTTTGTTATCCTCATAACCTTACTCTTTCCTGTATTCACTTTTAATTTTCTTCTTTTGCATACCCTACCAAATTCATCCACCAATCTCTGCAACTTCTCTTCAGAATCTCCCAAGAGCACAGTGTCATCAGCAAAGAGCAACTGTGACAACTCCCACTTTATGTGTGATTCTTTATCTTTTAACTCCACTCCTCTTGTCAAGACCCTCGCATTTACTTCTCTTACAACCCCATCTATAAATATATTAAACAACCACGGTGACATCACACATCCTTGTCTAAGGCCTACTTTTACTGGGAAATAATTTCCCTCTTTCCTATGTACTCTAACTTGAGCCTCACTATCCTCGTAAAAACTCTTCACTGCTTTCAGTAACCTACCTCCTACACCATACACTTGCAACATCTGCCACATTGCCCCCCTATCCACCCTGTCATACGCCTTTTCCAAATCCATAAATGCCACAAAGACCTCTTTAGCCTTATCTAAATACTGTTCACTTATAGTGTAGATATTACCAGTAATACCTGGTGGTGGTAGTGATGTTGGCACATGTGCTGCAGATAGCTGGTGGTGGTAGTGATGCTGGTACATGTGCTGCAGATAGCTGGTGGTGGTAGTGATGCTGGTACATGTGCTGCAGATAGTTGGGTGGTGGTAGTGATGCTGGTACATGTGCTGCAGATAGCTGGTGGTGGTAGTGATGCTGGTACATGTGCTGCAGATAGTGGGTGATGGTAGTGATGCTGGTACATGTGGTGCAGATAGTTGGGTGGTGGTAGTGATGCTGGTACATGTGCTGCGGATAGTGGGTGATGGTAGTGATGCTGGTACATGTGCTGCAGATAGCTGGTGGTGGAAGTGATGCTGGTACATGTGCTGCAGATAGTTGGGTGGTGGTAGTGATGCTGGTACATGTGCTGCAGATAGTTGGGTGGTGGTAGTGATGCTGGTACATGTGCTGCAGATAGCTGGTGGTGGTAGTGATGCTGGTACATGTGCTGCAGATAGCTGGTGGTGGTAGTGATGCTGGTACATGTGCTGCAGATAGTTGGGTGGTGGTAGTGATGGTACATGTGCTGCAGATACTTGGGTGGTGGTAGTGATGCTGGTACATGTGCTGCAGATAGTGGGTGATGGTGGTGATGCTGGTACATGTGCTGCAGATAGTTGGGTGGTGGTAGTGATGCTGGTACATGTGCTGCAGATAGTGGGTGATGGTGGTGATGCTGGTACATGTGCTGCAGATAGCTGGGTGGTGATTGTGATGCTGGTACATGTGCTGCAGATAGCTGGTGGGGGTAGTGATGCTGGTACATGTGCTGCAGATAGTTGGGTGGTGGTAGTGATGCTGGTACATGTGCTGCAGATAGTTGGGTGGTGGTAGTGATGCTGGTACATGTGCTACAGATAGCTGGTTGTGGTAGTGCTGGTACATGTGCTGCAGATAGTTGGGTGGTGGTAGTGATGCTGGTACATGTGATGCAGATAGTTGGGTGGTGGTAGTGATGCTGGTACATGTGCTGCAGATAGTGGGTGGAGGCAGTGATGCTGATGCATGTGCTGCAGATAGCTGGTGGTGGTAGTGATGCTGGTACATGTGCTGCAGACAATTGGGTGGTGGTAGTGATGCTGGTACATGTGCTGCAGATAGCTGGGTGGTGGTAATGATGCTGGTACATGTGCTGCAGATAGTGGGTGATGGTGGTGATGCTGGTACACGTGCTGCAGATAGTTGGGTGGTGGTAGTGATGCTGGCACATGTGCTGCAGAGAGTAGGGTGGTGGTAGTGATGCTGGTACATGTGCTGCAGATAGCTGGTGGTGGTAGTGATGCTGGTACATGTGCTGCAGATAGTTGGGTGGTGGTAGTGATGCTGGTACATGTGCTGCAGATAGTGGGTGATGGTGGTGATGCTGGTACATGTGCTGCAGATAGTGGGTGATGGTGGTGATGCTGGTACATGTGCTGCAGATAGCTGGGTGGTGGTAGTGATGCTGGTACATGTGCTGCAGATAGTTGGGTGGTGGTAGTGATGCTGGTACATGTGCTGCAGATAGTTGGGTGGTGGTAGTGATGCTGGTACATGTGCTGCAGATAGTGGGTGATGGTGGTGATGCTGGTACATGTGCTGCAGATAGCTGGGTGGTGATAGTGATGCTGGTACATGTGCTGCAGATAGCTGGTGGTGGTAGTGATGCTGGTACATGTGCTGCAGATAGTTGGGTGGTGGTAGTGATGCTGGTACATGTGCTGCAGATAGTTGGGTGGTGGTAGTGATGCTGGTACATGTGCTGCAGATAGCTGGTGGTGGTAGTGATGCTGGTACATGTGCTGCAGATAGTGGGTGGAGGCAGTGATGCTGGTACATGTGCTGCAGATAGTGGGTGGAGGCAGTGATGCTGGTACATGTGCTGCAGATAGCTGGTGGTGGTAGTGATGCTGGTACATGTGCTGCAGATAGTTGGGTGGTGGTAGTGATGCTGGTACATGTGCTGCAGATAGTTGGGTGGTGGTAGTGATGCTGGTACATGTGCTGCAGATAGCTGGTGGTGGTAGTGATGCTGGTACATGTGCTGCAGATAGTTGGGTGGTGGTAGTGATGCTGGTACATGTGCTGCAGAGAGTTGGGTGGTGGTAGTGATGCTGGTATATGTGCTGCAGATAGCTGGTGGTGGTAGTGATGCTGGTACATGTGCTGCAGATAGTTGGGTGGTGGTAGTGATGCTGGTACATGTGCTGCAGATAGTTGGGTGGTGGTAGTGATGCTGGTACATGTGCTGCAGATAGCTGGTGGTGGTAGTGATGCTGGTACATGTGCTGCAGAGAGTTGGGTGGTGGTAGTGATGCTGGTACATGTGCTGCAGATAGCTGGTGGTGGTAGTGATGCTGGTACATGTGCTGCAGATAGTGGGTGATGGTAGTGATGCTGGTACATGTGGTGCAGATAGTTGGGTGGTGGTAGTGATGCTGGTACATGTGCTGCGGATAGTGGGTGATGGTA
This sequence comes from Cherax quadricarinatus, assembly GCF_038502225.1. Classification (NCBI taxonomy): domain Eukaryota; kingdom Metazoa; phylum Arthropoda; class Malacostraca; order Decapoda; family Parastacidae; genus Cherax; species Cherax quadricarinatus. The sequence goes on along the minus strand of NC_091303.1, from coordinate 53,462,321 downwards.
GTGATGCTGGTACATGTGCTGCAGATAGCTGGTGGTGGAAGTGATGCTGGTACATGTGCTGCAGATAGTTGGGTGGTGGTAGTGATGCTGGTACATGTGCTGCAGATAGTTGGGTGGTGGTAGTGATGCTGGTACATGTGCTGCAGATAGCTGGTGGTGGTAGTGATGCTGGTACATGTGCTGCAGATAGCTGGTGGTGGTAGTGATGCTGGTACATGTGCTGCAGATAGTTGGGTGGTGGTAGTGATGGTACATGTGCTGCAGATACTTGGGTGGTGGTAGTGATGCTGGTACATGTGCTGCAGATAGTGGGTGATGGTGGTGATGCTGGTACATGTGCTGCAGATAGTTGGGTGGTGGTAGTGATGCTGGTACATGTGCTGCAGATAGTGGGTGATGGTGGTGATGCTGGTACATGTGCTGCAGATAGCTGGGTGGTGATTGTGATGCTGGTACATGTGCTGCAGATAGCTGGTGGGGGTAGTGATGCTGGTACATGTGCTGCAGATAGTTGGGTGGTGGTAGTGATGCTGGTACATGTGCTGCAGATAGTTGGGTGGTGGTAGTGATGCTGGTACATGTGCTACAGATAGCTGGTTGTGGTAGTGCTGGTACATGTGCTGCAGATAGTTGGGTGGTGGTAGTGATGCTGGTACATGTGATGCAGATAGTTGGGTGGTGGTAGTGATGCTGGTACATGTGCTGCAGATAGTGGGTGGAGGCAGTGATGCTGATGCATGTGCTGCAGATAGCTGGTGGTGGTAGTGATGCTGGTACATGTGCTGCAGACAATTGGGTGGTGGTAGTGATGCTGGTACATGTGCTGCAGATAGCTGGGTGGTGGTAATGATGCTGGTACATGTGCTGCAGATAGTGGGTGATGGTGGTGATGCTGGTACACGTGCTGCAGATAGTTGGGTGGTGGTAGTGATGCTGGCACATGTGCTGCAGAGAGTAGGGTGGTGGTAGTGATGCTGGTACATGTGCTGCAGATAGCTGGTGGTGGTAGTGATGCTGGTACATGTGCTGCAGATAGTTGGGTGGTGGTAGTGATGCTGGTACATGTGCTGCAGATAGTGGGTGATGGTGGTGATGCTGGTACATGTGCTGCAGATAGTGGGTGATGGTGGTGATGCTGGTACATGTGCTGCAGATAGCTGGGTGGTGGTAGTGATGCTGGTACATGTGCTGCAGATAGTTGGGTGGTGGTAGTGATGCTGGTACATGTGCTGCAGATAGTTGGGTGGTGGTAGTGATGCTGGTACATGTGCTGCAGATAGTGGGTGATGGTGGTGATGCTGGTACATGTGCTGCAGATAGGTGGGTGGTGATAGTGATGCTGGTACATGTGCTGCAGATAGCTGGTGGTGGTAGTGATGCTGGTACATGTGCTGCAGATAGTTGGGTGGTGGTAGTGATGCTGGTACATGTGCTGCAGATAGTTGGGTGGTGGTAGTGATGCTGGTACATGTGCTGCAGATAGCTGGTGGTGGTAGTGATGCTGGTACATGTGCTGCAGATAGTGGGTGGAGGCAGTGATGCTGGTACATGTGCTGCAGATAGTGGGTGGAGGCAGTGATGCTGGTACATGTGCTGCAGATAGCTGGTGGTGGTAGTGATGCTGGTACATGTGCTGCAGATAGTTGGGTGGTGGTAGTGATGCTGGTACATGTGCTGCAGATAGTTGGGTGGTGGTAGTGATGCTGGTACATGTGCTGCAGATAGCTGGTGGTGGTAGTGATGCTGGTACATGTGCTGCAGATAGTTGGGTGGTGGTAGTGATGCTGGTACATGTGCTGCAGAGAGTTGGGTGGTGGTAGTGATGCTGGTATATGTGCTGCAGATAGCTGGTGGTGGTAGTGATGCTGGTACATGTGCTGCAGATAGTTGGGTGGTGGTAGTGATGCTGGTACATGTGCTGCAGATAGTTGGGTGGTGGTAGTGATGCTGGTACATGTGCTGCAGATAGCTGGTGGTGGTAGTGATGCTGGTACATGTGCTGCAGAGAGTTGGGTGGTGGTAGTGATGCTGGTACATGTGCTGCAGATAGCTGGTGGTGGTAGTGATGCTGGTACATGTGCTGCAGATAGTTGGGTGGTGGTAGTGATGCTGGTACATGTGCTGCAGATAATGGGTGATGGTAGTGATGCTGGTACATGTGCTGCAGATAGTTGGGTGGTGGTAGTGATGCTGGTACATGTGCTGCAGATAATTGGGTGGTGGTAGTGATGCTGGTACATGTGCTGCAGATAATTGGGTGGTGTTAGTGATGCTGGTACATGTGCTGCAGATAGTGGGTGGTGGTAGTGATGCTGGTACATGTGCTGCAGATAATTGGGTGGTGGTAGTGATGCTGGTACATGTGCTGCAGATAATTGGGTGGTGGTAGTGATGCTGGTACATGTGCTGCAGATAGCTGGTGGTGGTAGTGATGCTGGTACATGTGCTGCAGAGAGTTGGGTGGTGGTAGTGATGCTGGTACATGTGCTGCAGATAGCTGGTGGTGGTAGTGATGCTGGTACATGTGCTGCAGATAGTTGGGTGGTGGTAGTGATGCTGGTACATGTGCTGCAGATAATTGGGTGGTGGTAGTGATGCTGGTACATGTGCTGCAGATAATTGGGTGGTGGTAGTGATGCTGGTACATGTGCTGCAGATAGTGGGTGATGGTGGTGATGCTGGTACATGTGCTGCAGATAATTGGGTGGTGGTAGTGATGCTGGTACATGTGCTGCAGGTAGTGGGTGGTGGTAGTGATGCTGGTACATGTGCTGCAGATAATTGGGTGGTGGTAGTGATGCTGGTACATGTGCTGCAGGTAGTGGGTGATGGTGGTGATGCTGGTACATGTGCTGCAGATAATTGGGTGGTGGTAGTGATGCTGGTACATGTGCTGCAGATAATTGGGTGGTGGTAGTGATGCTGGTACATGTGCTGCAGATAATTGGGTGGTGGTAGTGATGCTGGTACATGTGCTGCAGATAGTGACGGGGTCAGGAAAAACCGCACCGGTAGGAAACCCTGCCACAAAAAAACCCTAGAAAACAGCTTCTATGTCTTGGGTTTCTTTAGGCATGGAATATCTGGAAAAACAGGTGGGACGTACAAAAAATGCCGCGACCTCATGGCCGAAGGAGTAAGCGATGCTTCTTGTAAACTATTTCACCTTGAAATGTGTTTTACATCTGTCCTTGAAAGACAATGTTACAACACGTTGCCAGGCGCTCCATGTAAAGGGGACGAGAAGGTACAGGTCGCAGAAACCTTTGGAAACAAACCAGGGCAGTTACACTCACGAGAGAGATTTTTTAGTGCCTGGAAGAAAAATGTGGATATGACAAATACTATACCATCTTTGATCAATACTGGAGTGGAGGCACAATAAGTGGCCCCCACTACGAAACAACAGATATTAGTGCCAGGAAATAAAGCCCTCGTACATACAACTAATGTAACATTTGTATATGCAAATATACAGAGGTCTAAAGCCATCAACGAACAACAAAATAGCTTTCATCATTGGAATGCGGCTCTCACAGAGACCTACACAAAAGATCACTCTGGCAACTTATTCAGATGCGACAGAAAGAACAGGCAACAAGGGACGTGGGTCGGCCTGTATGTCCCCGAGTGGCTTATTTGCTCAGAATTACTAAACATCGTTACACCTCGGAAAAACGGAATCCACACTCTTCGGTACGAAAAACAAACTGAAAAGAGTAAATAATTTTAATGTCTAGTGTAATGTGGAACCCATCAATTCAATTACATCACTGAAATATCTGGGAATCCCCTTTGACTCAAGCATGTCAAGAAAACTAATAGGGAACAGTGTAGTAAAGAAAGCGAATGCCAGACTAAAGGTCCTCTTAAGACATGCACAGTGTCTACCTACTGTGGCTCACAGGACTATGCCTATCTCTTATACAATGCCATATTCATTATTCTTGCTCCTCATGGTACTCTGCCTTAACAAAAAAACTGATAGACTACAAATTACCCAAAACAAAATGGTGAGATTTATCCTTTACCGGGTCTAATAGAGCATGTAGACCAGGATTAATTACAACAACTGGATATGCTGAATGTTGAAGACAGCGTAAAACAACTGACGTTAAATCACGTTTATAAAATTTCTCATAATGTCCAGAATATCTTGCTGTCATGTTTGTCAAGGCTGGGAACCATAGCAAGTATAGTACTAGGGGAAGGGAACAGTCGGTGGTCCGGCTTCAAACACATTTTATTGTACATCAATAAAGGAGTGGCATGGACTGCCTGCACATGTCAAAGCCTGTCATAGCAAGAGCCAGCTCAAGTAGAGAGCCAAATTGTACTTAATGGATGTAGCTACAGAAAGGGAGGAGAGTGATTTCTTGTATAGCTAACATACTTGTACCTATTACTGTGATCTGATCCCCTGTAAATAACTGAGTTTACTTTATCCCTTGTATATCCTAGGTAATCTACACATGTGCTGATATGTATGATAATTTATGTAACTGTATTTATGTGTACCTGTACCTAAATAAACTTGCTTACTTATGTAAATGATGTAGTTGAAGTTTTGGCAGTAAAGTTTGAAATCGAAAACTGTCATTGTGGTGGTATACAAGCCTGCAGATGCAACTTCCCAACAATTCAAGGAACAGCTTTTTAAAATTGAGTGCTGTCTGGAAGGTCTTCCAACCCCAGCCCAAAATATCTTGTTGCCGGATGATTTCAACTTAAGGTACCTAAAATGGAGAAATGTAGCAAATAAGGTTTCAGCAGAGATAACCCCAGGAGGCAGCTCAGATGAAAATTCACATACACATGAGCTATTAAATCTCTGCAACAAATTCACCTTCAGCCAGCAAATAGTGAGGCCAACAACACTGGAAAATTCACTTGATGATCTGGTACGAAATATGACAATATCAGAGACAATACACTCGGACCACAACATATTCCAAGTACAGGATCCTAAACAGCAAAATGAGATCAGTTATGAGGGAGCAGAAACATCCAGTTGTATCAATTAATCGTATCCTAAATGAAACAAGCTGAGAAGATATCCTAAACAACACGAATCCGAACCTTCGCCTAGAAAGAATTAACTCTGTGGCTCTTGAGATCTGCTCAAGGCACAATGCACTAAGAAAAATGGCGAGAAGATAAAAACTAAAACGAGAGAGGAGCTCCCTATAAAGGCGAAGGCGAAGAATCACAGAGCTGCTCTAAGGGGCCAGTATATCTGTAATATGGAAGGAGGCACTGGCCAGAAAAAATCGAACTTAAGCTTAAGGATTCATACAGGAACCAAAAAACACAGGCAGAATTTTAAAGCAGTAAAGGAACATGAAAAGAAACCCAAAATATTTCTTGTCTTATGCCAAATTTAGGGGGAAAACCACATCCAGTATTAGACCCTTGCTTAAACTAGAAAAGACTTATACAGTTGACAGCAAAGAAATGAGTGAGATACTGAAGTCTCAGTATGACTGTGATTAGTGAGCCGTTAATCAGACTAAAAATCGACAATCTAAAGTAATTTTTTATGACCAAAACTCAAAATTTGGCTAATTCAAGAACTTCTGATATAATCCTAATGCTACAGGAGTTAGAAAAAGCAATAATTGATATGCCTATGCACTCTGTTCCAGGCCCAGACTCCTGGAGCTCTGTTCATCAAGAACTGCAAGAAACACCTTTCACGGACCTAAATATTCTATGGAGAGACAGCATAGTTTAAAAAAAAAAAAAAAAAAAAAACTGATAAAGCCCAGCTCCACAAAGTTGGCAGTAAAGAATTACGAAGATTACTGACAGATAGCGCTAATGTCCCACATAATAAAAATCTTTGAAAGGGTTCTAAGAAGGAAGATTGCCATCCACCTGGACACCTATCAGTTGCACAAACCAGGGCAGTATGGGTGAGAGGTGTGAGGTTCTGACCAGAGCTTTGGTAAGATGGGAGGGAGGAAGAAGGATGGGTCAGGATGGAATGTAGGAAAGGTTGGGGGGAGGAGGGGTAGGTGGGGTTGTAAAAGAGTAGTGGCCTATCCACTTTGGTGTATTTTGAATATGTGTGTGAACATATTGAGTAATTTATAGAGAAGTTGTTTTTATGAGTGGGATATACCTCCTGCCCATCAATCGCACACTGCTATATTGTTTTTATACCAGTGCGTCATTGAATTGAAAGGATGCATACTGCGTGCAATTGCTTTTTTTTTTAAGGTTGGTCAGAAGGCCATAGCTGCAGGCGGAAGTTGCAGGTCGTTTGATGGTGGTTGGATGCTCACCTGGGGTTGGCTGGCTAAGCAAGGACCCCAATGGAAATAAGTCACTCTGAATGACTTTTTTGGGTTATCCCAGGTTCTCTACACATATGCTGCTATGTATGATAATTCTATGTAACTGTATTTGTGTATACCTGAATAAATTTACTTACTGAGGTGGTGTCCTGCTGGAGGGTAGTTGTAATGCAACAAGGTTTGTTATGAAGTGTAGATTGATAGAAGTGGGTCACCCGGAGATGGGGACCGCTAGTCCGTGTTACTGGACGTAGAATGGTTCCTGTGGTATCCATTCTTCTTCTGCGGGGAGGTCGCTTAAGATTTTCGGTCGAGGGAAGGGGAAATAGACCTTACTCAGCGCGACCGAAAATTTTTTGTCGAAAAATTCACAAATTGAGTTAATCTTATTGAAAAATAGCTTAACTCTCTGGCAACACAATGGTACCAGAATCATTGTTCTACGACATTCCTACAAGGAATTATGGTCATTTAAAACACCTAGGGTGATGTCACCAACCGCGGCAGGTGTGCTCACCTGTGGTCAATTTTCATTTTTTTTTCCGTTTTTTTTTTCGTGCAAAGACCTGAAGCCAAATGCTGTTCCACAAGGTACAGTACTTGCTTCCAACCTGTTCCTCATCCTCATATCTGACAGAGATGTAAGCCACACCATCGTTTCCGCCTTGCTGACAATAAGCAAAATATGCAAGACGGTGTCATCCGTTGAGGGCACTTCAAATCTCCAAGCGGGCATTAACCAAGTCTTTAAATGGGTCTCAGAAAACAATTTAATGATGACAGTTTCAATTATCCCGCTATGGAAAACTAGGAAATAAAAACTGGATCGAGTATAAAACAAATCCCAACCACACAATAGAACGGAAAGCTAATGTGAAGGACCTGGGAGTGATGTCAGAGAATCTCATTTTCCAGGATCACAACAATGTATCTACTACACCTCCTAGGAAAAGGATAGGATGGATAATGAGAACATTCAAAACTAGGGACGCCAAGCCAATTATTTTTTTACAAATCGCTTATTCTCTCTAGGCTGGAGTACTGTTGTACACTAACGGCCCCTTTAAAGGCAGGTGAAATTGCAGACCTGGAGAATATACAAAACTTTTACCGCACGTATAAGTACAATAAAGCACCTCGATTACTGGGAACGGTTGAAGTCTCTTGACCTGTACTCATTGGAAAGCAGGCGAGAGAGATGAATCAAAATATATACTTGGAAAATCCTAGAGAGACTAGTCCCAGATCAGTTATGGTTCGTACGTCGGTTTGCGTGCGGCCAGCAGTAGCAGTCTGGATGATCAGGCCCTAATCCACTGCGAAGTTGTTGACCCCTTTAATACCCTCCACGTATATTCCAGGATAGCGTACAGGAAAGCATAGTGATAGTATACATTAGAGTACACCGATTGTACAGGAGAGTACAGTGGCAATGTTCGTGAGAATACAGTGACGGTTTACATGAGTATACAGTGGCAATGTACAAAAGAGTACAGTGACAGTGTACATGGACAGTGTACATGAGAATACAGTGGTGTACAGGAGAGTACAGTTTCAATGTACAGTGTAACCAAAGTCTAAGCATGACGAACCATCTATTACCAGAAGCATAGGCGACTTGCTTCACACCCAAGTTGCCCAGGCTGCCCAGGCTGCTCTAGCTGGAGCACTTTTTTGATGCCATGTAATTTGCAGTAATGTTTCCTAAAGTTGTTCCAGATACCTGGTTCATTTGGAACGTCAACGCTATCAGTTTAGAATATTTTTTCCCCATTGTTTTGCTGCTACCTTCTTGGGATGGGGCTGTATCAGTGGGTTAACGGCTGGGATGATTCCTGTGTCCAGCCTTCTTCTCCACAGAATGTTTAAAGCGCAAAATAGCGGTTTTTTCAAGTTCTTGATGAAGTTAGGGTTTAACTAGTTTAAGCCTGAGGCAGAGTGCATGGATTTGCTATCAGTGTGTTCTTTGAAATGAAGTGGAATTAAGAACATAAGAACATAAGAAAGAAGGAACACTGAAGCAGGCCTACTGGTCCATGCGAAGCAGGTCCATATCCCCCCCCCGGATTAGCCCAATGACCCACCTAATCAGGTCACTTCCACTAAGGAAGGAGCACCGCATCAGACCTAGTAGCACAAGCTAGTCAGGTCACAACTCACACCCACTCATGTATTTATCTAACCTATTTTTAAGGCTACACAACGTTTTAGCCTCAATAACTGTACTCGCGAGTTCGTTCCACTCATCCACAACTCTATTACCAAACCAGTGCTTTCGTATATCCTTCCTGAATCTGAATTTTTCCAACTTGAAACCATTGCTGCGAGTCCTGTCTTGGCTGGAAATTTTCAGCACGCTATTTACATCCCCTTTATTTATTCCTGTTTCCCATTTATACACCTCGATCATATCCCCCCTAATTCTACGCCTTTCGAGTGAGTGCAAATACAGGGCCCTCAGTCTATCCTCATAGGGAAGATTTCTGATACATGGGATCATCTTTGTCATCCTCCTCTGTACGTTTTCCAGAACATTTATATCCATTCTGTAATACGGTGACCAGAACTGAGCAGCATAGTCTAAATGAGGCCTAACCATGGATACATAGAGTTGAAGAACAACCACGAGAGTAGACAGTTTCCAGGAGAGTAGACAGTGTCCAGGAGAGTAGACAGTGTCCAGGAGAGTAGACAGTGTCCAGGAGAGCAGACAGTGTCCAGGAGAGTAGACAGTGTCCAGGAGAGTAGACAGTGTCCAGGAGAGCAGTGTCCAGGAGAGCAGTGTCCAGGAGAGCAGTGTCCAGGAGAGCAGACAGTGTCCAGGAGAGCAGTGTCCAGGAGAGCAGTGTCCAGGAGAGCAGTGTCCAGGAGAGCAGAGAGTGTCCAGGAGAGCAGAGAGTGTCCAGGAGAGCAGTGTCCAGGAGAGCAGACAGTGTCCAGGAGAGCAGTGTCCAGGAGAGCAGTGTCCAGGAGAGCAGACAGTGTCCAGGAGAGTAGACAGTGTCCAGGAAAGTAATATCTAAGAGATTACTAAGTATTGTCGCTTGAGTTCAGTCTCTACTAAATATTGATAGCGCAGCACCTGATAAAGCTTATAACATACGCTTATTAAGCAGCGATGGTTGGTTCCTGTTTACTCAGGAAAGGTTTAGCAAACTCGGAAAATTTATACGCCATAAAAATAAAATTCGGAAAATTTTAAATAAAAATAAATGATTACTTGGATTTATAAATAACTTAATATTATTTTATAAATGCTATACATAGTAGCTATTTGTTTAATTTTCATTAAGATTTTTACTGTAAATGAATGTGTAATAAACGCACTTTCTCATATACATTTTCACTCTCAGTTTAACACTGTGTTGGACGTTTAACTTTGTTCGTTTTGTTTTTCAGAGAATGGCGGAGCCAGACTAATTACGTCTCAGATATTGAAGAATTCGTAGCTATATTAAGTCATCTTGTTTTAAGATTGCTAGGTTTTACTGTGTTAAGATTGCTAAGTTTTACTGTGTTAAGATTGCTATGTTTTGTGTTAATATTGTTAAAATTCACTTTAGTTTGCTATGTTTTGGTGTGTGACGACGGTGAGGCATTTATTCTGCGCTGGACAGAGTTGGCAGAGGTGAGAGAGGCGATGCTATCCGGTCGGCTAATAGTCAGAAATCTTGGCTCACCACTTCCGGCCACACCGTCGGACGTGGTGAGCCAAGATTACTGAGGAAGAGAGAGGTTTCTTCCCTCCTTTATATAATTTTTGTTCTACCTTGGCTTTTATGATCCACTTCGTTAATCTTTTAACAAATCTCTCCACCCTTCCCTTCCTCTCATCCCACATCTCTCTCTTGCACACCTTTAAACACCCTGCCGAAACTCTCTCATAAATCTATATCCTTCTTTCCTCCCTACCCACCTCCTTCACTCAATATCCACTTTTTCCTGTAACAACCTATATTCCCTTTACCCCATTATTTATTAATTTCTGTCCACCTACTCAAGTCTCTAGCAAATTTTACCCTGCCACAACCACTCCACTATTTATTCGGGTGGCCCGGTGGCCTGGTGGCTAAAGCTCCCGCTCACACACGGAGGGCCCGGGTTCGATTCCCGGCGGGTGGAAACATTTCGACACGTTTCCTTACACCTGTTGTCCTGTTCACCTAGCAGCAAATAGGTACCTGGGTGTTAGTCGACTGGTGTGGGGGACAAGATTAAGGACCCCAATGGAAATAAGTTAGACAGTCCTCGATGACGCACTGACTTTCTTGGGTTATCCTGGGTGGCTAACCCTCCGGGGTTAAAAATCCGAACGAAATCTTATCTTATCTTATTCAACCTCTCACCCTACCCACCTCCACCATTAACTACCCAGTTCCCCTGTCACTACCACTACACTCCCACTCTCCGCTTCTCTCTTCTTCATTCCTGCCGGAGGTATTAGTCGAGATATACAGGACCAGATATCCCCAGAACGGCATTATTTGCTAGAATACCTAAACAAACTGCTCTTGGGTCCGGTCCCTGAGACACATACTTGAATATGTCTGTCTGTGTGTCTGTCTATATCTCCGCCTGTCTCTCTGTCACTGTCTATATCTCCGTCTCTCTGTCGCTGCCTATATCTCTGCCTGTTTCTCTGTCTTTCCATCTGTCTGTTTCTCTCTCTCTCTCTCTGTTTACAAACTTGGGTTATGAGTTACTATTTTTATTGACAAGCTAAGAGCTGTTACCAACCTCAGCACATTCGAAAGCCTTTATATTGTTAATATATAGTGGGTATGTTGTATGTTATATATATAGAGGGTAGGTTGTATGTTGTATATATAGAGGGTAGGTTGTATGTTGTATATATAGAGGGTAGGTTGTATGTTGCATATATAGAGGGTAGGTTGTATGTTATATATATAGAGGGTAGGTTGTATGTTGTATATATAGAGGGTAGGTTGTATGTTTTATATATAGAGGGTAGGTTGTATGTTGTATATATAGAGGGTAGGTTATATGTTGTATATATAGAGGGTAGGTTATATGTTGTATATATAAAGGGTAGGTTATATGTTGTATATATAGAGGGTAGGTTGTATGTTATATACATAGAGGGTAGGTTGTATGTTGTATATATAGAGGGTAGGTTGTATGTTGTATATATAGAGGGTAGGTTGTTTGTATATATAGAGGGTAGGTTATATGTTGCATATATAGAGGGTAGGTTATATGTTGTATATATAGAGGGTAGGTTATATGTTGTATATATAGAGGGTAGGTTGTATGTTGTATATATAGAGGGTAGGTTGTATGTTGTATATATAGAGGGTAGGTTGTATGTTGTATATATAGAGGGTAGGTTGTATGTTGTATATATAGAGGGTAGGTTGTATGTTGTATATATAAAGGGTAGGTTATATGTTGTATATATAGAGGGTAGGTTATATGTTGTATATATAGAGGGTAGGTTGTATGTTGTATATATAGAGGGTAGGTTGTATGTTGTATATATAGAGGGTAGGTTGTATGTTGTATATATAGAGGGTAGGTTATATCTTGTATATATAGAGGGTAGGTTATATGTTGTATATATAGAGGGTAGGTTATATGTTGTATATATAGAGGGTAGGTTGTATGTTGTATACATGGAGGGTAGGTTGTATGTATGTTGTATATATAACTTTACTATTAGTATAGTTATATTTTTGTATATGTGAGCTTTTGTGCCCTTCCTGATAATATAAATATTGACCATTTACCTAATACTTTTTGTGAAGAAACAAGCTCGGCCCTAGCTTTTTTTTTATATATATTTTAAGTGTCCCTAGACAGGTTTTTAACCCTTAGTCGCCAGTGCATTTAATATTACATACCGTAATAACGACGTTACAGTCAGCATCAGAGGTATCACTCCAGTAAAGTTTGTGTCCCAAATACTTCAGCATGGCAATTTTTCATGGTGGCTAATAATAAAAATAGGATATGGGTTTGAATGGAATTGGATAAGAACGGATTGAAGGGAAGAAAGGGGAATCATAGGTAGAGAGGGACTAAGGACAGTAGGGGAAAAAAAGGAGAAAGTCAGAAGCCCTACTCCTGGTATCCCCCCCCCCCCACACATTTTGCTTTCCTTATCCCTTCTGGTCCATATCTTCCACATTTCTCCCTGGCCAAGCACACTAACTAGGGCATCCCAACGCAGGCAATATCCTAACTTTTCCGCAACTATTAAAATGCTGTTCCACCTCCTCCACCCTAACACCTGTTTTTTTTAGTCGCTTGGAGCCCACCTCCGGAATTGTGAACCGCTATTGCAGCTATTTTTATCATGTGGTTTACGAGAAGAATGCTTCTGGAGAAAGAGAAGATAAAAGACAAGAGAAAGAGAGAATATGAAAAGAAAAACGGAGATACGGAATGAGTAAGAGATGGAGGAAGAGGAAGGAGATGGAGAGTGTTGGGAAAGTTTGGAAGTTAGTTTTAACGCAGTGCTTGCGAAAGGAGGAGGAGGGGGAGAAAGATAAAGAAAGAACTAGAGAAAAAACTGATCTTCCTACAGAACGAATTCCATCCTGCAGAACTACAAGTCAGTCTATACAAAGACCCATCATCTTCTCAACTATAATCCCTAGATAAACAGCAACCACACTTTCAACTAGACCAACGCCTTCATAATCCACCGTAACTCAAACACCTGCTCAATTAAGTTCAACCATCGCCTCTCTGTTCCATTTATAAACAAAACAGTTATCCCCAAAAATCTCAGATATGTGATGGCCAAGAAGAATCATAGATTAAAATAATTGATACAAACAGAGATGGGATAAATAAAACTCAGGAAGAAAATTGAAAAACGAGATGAAAATTACACAGACTCCAATCAAAAGTCAGAACTGTTCAACTTTAGCAACTGCGCACACAAACATCAGAAGGCAAGTGACAGTTTAGTATCTCGTAAGAATATATGATTATTGCATTCACCGGGAAGCGCTGAACACTTAGGAATCATACAGTGTCTGTGGGATGAGATTCAGTCCTATTTGATTCCAGGAACAGTCTGCATATATTGTCCAGACATGGACAATACGTACACTGTGAGCAGTTCTCAGCTATTTTGTAAGATAGTATTGCTACCTATAGTCACAAAAATACCCAGAACTCGCCTCACAGTGGTGGCTGCTCTTCGAGTTCCGTAATAACACTTGAAAAATGGTAGGGAGAGGGGAGGCCACTCACAGTATAATATGGAGGTATGCAGTGAGCTTTACCAAAGATTCCAGAGTGTGTTCATAAAAGAGGAAGGGACAGTACTAGAGTGGAAGGAAGGAAAGATAAACTAAAGAGAACAAGCATTCACTGAAACAAAGATGAGGTGAGAGAAGTCCCAGTGAAACTAGATACATCACAAGCATCAAGATCAGATGAAATATTACCACGAATATCAAGAGAAGGAAATGATTACTGTGCAAGCAACTCGCACAGATCTTCAATAAATCTTGAGTGTTGGATGAAATATAGATGATTGTAAGAGAGCAAATGTAGCATCAATATTAAAAAAAATAAATTCTTGAAAAAGGTAGTAAGAAGACTTGCTTGATAAAGCTCCTGGACAGCGAAACGTTGCCACAATAAAATGTCACATTAGTTCCACTTGTGTTCCTTTACTTTACATCTAGAAAGTAGTTCATTCTTTACAGAATACCATTAAAGATTAATTGAAGTCATATAAGAAAGACGAGTTTGCAGACTGTTGAGAAATAGCATTACCAGCTAAGCTTATTAAATATAGGAAAAACTTAGCTTAGAAAGACAGCAAATCGTCTACACAGCCGCCCCTGCAGACGAGGTCTTGAATTGTTGTCATGATCATCTCTCAACGGGCTGGAATAGATCATATTATGTAAACAATAATTTACCCCTAGGGGGTGTTATGTCAGCATATTTCATTCACTGATGGCTGACAAACTTACTTGTGTGGACTCAAAAGTCCGCACCTAACTGCCGACTATAGGTTGATTACAAACTCCTTGCGACTCAAGAACTGTGCAGTCCCCCGTACAAGAAATTCATAACCTACCTTGCTTTTGTAGCATGAGCTGGTGTTCTTCACACCTTCGACAGATATCGGTGACTTGATAAAAGCTGAAGTGTCCTTGGATGTCTACGTCTTCCATAATCTAGGAATACGCACACTGGTACACTATGTTCCACAAGATTTGTCTTTATTGTTCACAATCTTATCACTAAAGAAGCTGATCACACTTCTCTTAAGTGTTTATTGTGTTTTATGAGACACTTTGTTCACACTAACGCACAGATCGTTCTTTGTTGGTTATCCTGGCGTCAGTGTCACTCTCAGTAGAGTCAAAAGTAATCTGAAGACGCCACAGCACCCCATGTCGTCACTGCCCCCAGCACAAAGGAAAAGCTGACCTAGTACTTTTTGCTTCCTTGCCACTTCCTCGATGAAGCAAAGCAGAATGTTTGTTTCTTGCTGTCTTAAGCATAGACAACAATATACACTATCTTTACCATGGCAATAAAGTGGGAGCAGGATTTTCCTTAATTGTCCTGCTAAGGTAAGAGATGGAGTTTTTATTAAGCTACACATTGCAACACAGGACCGCACGAAGCGTCGAGCCACGTCACATACTGGTACTGCATCTGGGGTCAATTACTCGCTGTAGCAGTAAACAAGATATTTGCCCCTTCTGAGAGGGCTGGGCCCCTCAGGGCTGAAAGGGGCTGATACCACCCTCCTGGAGAAAATTTCTCCACACTGGGGGGCGGCGGAGGTTCGCTGCAGGTGAACTATTCATCACTTAACATTAATTTAATTTTCTCACTCGCCACCACTGCTGCTTGTCTTTTCTGAACAGCTTTAGTCGGTGTGGTTTCTGGAGAATCACTAATTTTGTTTTCAACACTGTGTAATTCTAACGGCACTAGTTTATTTATTGTCCGCTTATTCACTACACCTTTGCTCAAAACATCAACTGTCCTGATGATTCCATTTGCATCAGGATATATGGTCACAATTTTTCCAAGTGGCCATTGGGACCTTGGACCATCATTGTCAATAATCACTATGTCACCTTGTCTTAAGGACTTATGATTTTCAGGAACACCAGCTCCATAGAAGTGTTCTCTCAATGAGGTGAGATAGTCTTCTCGCCAAATTTTCTCCCAACGTTCAATCACTTTATTAAGGTGTTTGAATTTATGTCTGAGTTGCTCAGGTTCGAAATAAGTAGCATCCTCTATGATTTCTTTATCATTCATGGGAGGAACAGGTTCGAGCCTTCTGCCATGGAGTAAATGAGATGGACTTAACACTTCTAAATTGTCCAGATCATCGGTAACATAAGTTAGAGGTCTGTTGTTGACTATTTTCTATTTCAGTCACAACTGTACGGAATTCTTCTAAATCGATTCTTTGACGAGGAAGAGTCTTCCTTAAACAACGTTTTACAATGCCGATCATTCTTTCATAAAATCCGCCGTGCCATGGAGATTTAGGAGGAATGTATCTCCAACAACAACTGCGTTGATTCAGCATCTGTTGTACTTCTGGTTGATCAAAGATCTTGCTTATATAAGCAGCACCAGCAACAAAGTTCGTTGCATTGTCTGAAATCATCAGTCTAGGATATGCCCTTCTGGCTGCAAACCTTCTGAATAATTTGATAAAGGTTTAAGCAGACATGTCAGTGGCTACTTCTAGATGTACTGCTCTAGTCGTAGCACAAGTGAACAAACAGATGTACACCTTGATGGGAACTTTGTCAACTGTTTTGGTTAAAATTATTGGTCCAGTGTAATCTACACCTGTCATCTTAAATGGAGTGATATGACAAACTCTTTCAGAGAGATATGGAAGTGGACCTGGATACTGATATACTCGCATATCATAGTGACAAGTAATACAGTTCTTTATTTGTTTTTTCACACTTTGTCGACCTTGAGGTATCCAGTAGGATTGTCGTATATGACAAAGTGTGTCAGCTACCCCACCATGTAACACGTTACAGTGGGCGTTTTGCACAATCAGTTTTGTTAGCCAATGATTCTTGGGGATCAATATTGGATGTATGGCTTCTTTAGGTAGTGAAGAATTATGAATTCTTCCTCGACATCTCATAATCTTTTCTGAGTCGAGATAAAGTCCTAAAGAGTTAATCATGACAGGTTTCTTTGGGGATTTATCTTGTTTCCAGAAATTTATATTCTGTAGAGAAAACATCTTTCTGTATTAGTTTCACCCAGTATTTAATGGGTTCAAGACATTCATAATCAGGTTTTATTCCTTTAATGAATTTAAAGACAAGAGCTGTAACTCTTAAGAGTTTACCCAAAGATGAGTATTTAGATCCATCAGTGACTATTTCTGTTGTGTCTGCAGTATTTACACAACTTATTTCTGCTGTGTTCAAGCAGACTGTTTCTTCTGGCGTAATGTGAGCCTTTTGCTGAGGCCAGTTATTTTCATTAGAGAGCCAGTTCGGTCCGTGGAGCCATAATTTATTATCCTCAAATTTCTTGAGTGGGACACCACGTG
This sequence comes from Cherax quadricarinatus, assembly GCF_038502225.1. Taxonomy (NCBI): domain Eukaryota; kingdom Metazoa; phylum Arthropoda; class Malacostraca; order Decapoda; family Parastacidae; genus Cherax; species Cherax quadricarinatus. Next base: position 53,445,476 of record NC_091303.1, on the reverse strand, counting down.
ACAACATGTCAGCTGGATTCTCTTGGGTAGAGACGTGGAGAAAGAGATAATCTCTCTGCATCTCTTTTATTTCTGCTACTCTGTTCTGTACATAGACCAACTTACTCTTATTATTTCTTAACCACTGGAGAACTGCCTCATTATCACTCCAGATCACGGTTTTCTCGATAGTGAGATGATCAAGTACTTTGTTGAGATAGACAGCTAATTTTGTACCTACATAGAGAGCTGTCAGTTCCAATTGTGGTACTGTTCTGACCTTCAAGGGTGCTACCCTGGCCTTTGAAGTAATTATTGTACTTCCTTTAGCATTACTCATGTAAGCTACAGCGCCATAACCTCTGGTTGACGCATCACAGAACACATGTAATGTGTAATTGTTTCCCTCTTGACCTATCTGTCTGGGAAATTTAATTTGATGAAGTTGTTTAAACTCCCTGGATATTTCATCCCATGCTTGACTCATTTCTAGAGGCAAGTTCTCATCCCATCCAATTTTGAGCTTCCATGCATCTTGCATAAGCATTTTACCCTTTATGGTAATTGGTGAGACGAGTCTAGAGGATCAAAACATTGTGATTCCTCTGACAGTAAACTACGTTTAGTGAGTGTACTGCATGATTTATTGTTTATCTTTTTGAGACTCAAAGTATCTTCCTGTGTGTTCCAATTAAGTCCCAGCATATTGTTGCAATCAGGAATTTCAGCTTCAGGGAAATCTTCTTTGATAAGTTCCCTTAATTGCTTTGAATTTGTATTCCACATCCTTAGAGGCATATTTTCTTCTTTCATCTCCTTGTTAGCTTCTCTGTGTAAGGATTTCAAATCCTCCTCTTTATTCACAGTACCTTGAAGATTGTCCACATAGAAACTTTTCTTTAAGACTTCTTTGAAGGGACTTTCAGATTTCTTCAAATGTGTATTTAGAGTAGCTTCTAGCAAGAATGGAGAGGATGTTGCACCAAATAATACTTATTTGAAACGATAAGTTTTCACAAGACTTTGAGGATCATGTGGATTTTCAGGCCACAAGAATCGAGTATAATCTATCTATTTCTTGTAGTCCTACTCTTAAGAAAGCTTTGGAAATATCAGCCGTGTAGGCATATGGGTTTGTGCGAAATTTCATAAGCACGTCTCCAAGCTTCTCAGTTAGTGAGGGTCCGGTCATCAGACAGTCATTAAGACTTGCTACATCTTTATTTGCACGTGCGCTGCAATTATATACAACACGTAGTGGAGTGGTTTCAGAATCTTTTCTGACTCCATGGTGCGGGAGATAATGAGCGTCTATCTTCAACTTATCTTCGACTATTTCCTCAATGAATTTACTGTCCAACTGTTCTTGTATGATATTATCATACAGTCAGTAGCTCTGGATTCTTCCTGAGCTCATGTATTTGTGCTTTCATTTGTCCGAAAGCCATGCGATAATTACTAGGCAGATGTGGTGGATTTAATTTCCATGGTAACCTAACGCAGTACTGTCCATCTTTATATTTGACAGTGTCCAAATATTGGTTATAAGTCTGAGACTCTTGTGGGCTTGGTTTATTTACATCAATACCTATCGCATCTAAATCCCACAACTTATCAACTGGTTCATTCATTTCTTCCAGTAATGATAATTTTTGCTGTGGTACATGATCAGCGGTTATTCTCGTAACTAGTACATTTTCCACTGAATCAATATCAGCTTCTTTCCCACTTTGAGAGGGAATGGGACCACATATCATGTGGCCTCCTGCTGTTTTCAGCAAGTGAACATCATGTTTACTTACTATATTTTGCACAAAACAGTGATAATAATCACTTCCAATGATTAAATCAATTGGACTAATAGTGTCCGTCTGTATGTCAGGACAGGCTAACTTGACCTTAGCTGCTTTCAGTGCTGCAACTGTTTCTTTTAATCCCTGGATCTGCACAGACTTAGGCAAATCATCTACTACCACAGCTTCTACTGTCTTTTTCCTGTTTCCTAGACCAACAGTGATTCTGGCTAGGTCATATGTTTGTTTACCAGAATTGTGGAAAAAACCAGCTATATCTAACTGTATTTTGGCATAGGGTTGTTTATTCAGTTTCTGCAACTTTGTTCTTCTTATGAAGGACCTTTGTGAGCCTTGATCAAATAGTGTTAGCACATTGGTTTTGTGTAATTTATTAGATAACTCAACTCGAGCTATCGGGAGAGCAGTAGCTTTAAACTTATCTCTCACATTTAATGCTGTTGCTTGTTGACTTCCTGATTCTGTGGAAGTCTGCTGTGTTCAGCAGAAGTATTTGTTCATAATGCTGTATGATGCATACCGTTGCATTTAAAACACTTCTTCAGTGAGCATTTACCTCCCTTGTGTTCACCTAAACACTTGATGCATCTTTTCAGCTGATGAACACGTTGTTTACGTGCCTCCATTGATGTGTATTGACTACAATACTGTGCCCAATGTGTTCCATCACAAAGTACACATTTTGGAGTACGTTTATGTGTGACAGTCTGTTTACTGTCTGTTGTGTTCACAGCTTGATAAATACCTATATGGGATTTCCCATTCTGTGGTTTAGTGAGAGTAGGTATACTCTTTTTATACTGAGTTGAAGGTTTATTATCCACTGGATTTGTGGATTTTTCATTTTGTCTCGTTGCTTGCATGCATGAAACTATTGTTTGTAAACCATTGCTAATTTCTTCACAACTGAAATAGCGTTTATTGAACATAATATTTAATCGTTCAATAGTTTGTAGTGACAACTTATCCTGTACAATACCACTGATAAACCAATCACATTGCCTTAGGTCATATTTAGCACATAGAGATCTGAGACTATTGTCTAATGTGATTCTAAATGCCTGTAAGTCGGAAAAACAATGTTTGGGTGGCTTCAAGCTTGATATTAAGACTGCATGTCTAACTCTGGCCTTGTCAGCATCAAGGTAATTGTCTGCTAAGACACGTAAGGCTATTTGATAATTACCTTTAACCACCGGATATGACTTAATTAGGTCATAGGGTTCTCCCTTCACAAGACATTTAAGATCATTGAACTTAGCAATCTCATCTATGTCAGTTCGTGTATTCACTATGGATTGAAAACCACTAATGAATTCTTCATAATTATGACCTTGGAAAATAGGTAATGACAAGGTAGGTAAGCTTGGTAATGGTACACTTGTTGTTGTTACAGGTGTAACAGGTGTTTGACCACTAGTTACAGTAGGTCTCTGTGACAGAGTTTTGCGGCAGATAGCCTGTACTCCTGTCCACCTTAATTGTTGATTACTAAAAGTATCCAAAACATTTTTAATTTCATCCTCAGATGGATCTGATTCAAGAAATTTATTTTCATAATGTGTATAGTCTGAATTAATTATTTCCAGACGTTGTGTAAATAATTCAAATTTGACCTCAAGATCATCAAAATCTATGTTTGTATCTTGAGTTAATCCTATACAGACTGAAATTAGATTTTCTAATTGTGTAATCTTAGTCTGTAAAGACTGAAACTGAGTTTTCAAACAAGCCATTTTAATGGTATATTGAAAATTCTAGCACCACACTTAGAGTGTTTAAAAAACACTGTACTGCTATAAACAGCTGAGTTTTTATGCTTAAGTCAGCAATAATCAGTCAGACACTACTGATCTACTAAGCTTAACCTCAGGGTCAATGACCATGAAGGGTACAGAGTACATATGGCTGGTGTTTATGGCTTGGGTTTGCTGTGTCAGCCTGACAACGATGATTAATCATAAATAATGTTATACACTTCATTCACTATACACTATAAATGTCACTGTATAACTGTAAATCACACGTGAATATTACTTACACATATATAAATGTCACTGTTAATATGTATTTGAAAGCTTACACTTTATATATAAGTTCCTTTAATATAACAGGTAGATCTATAAGAAACAAACTTTAACACAATCTCGTCTCTTAAACTCTGTCTATAAACATTATAAACACTATGTGTATATACACTCAGACAAACCGAGCATCAGTTGGGTTGTTGTTGACGTAGTCAGTGATTTTCGAGATTGGAGCAGTGGATGCCGGGTGCCATCCCCCGTTTTCTTGTTGGACGAGTCACCCAGCTCCCGTTTTCTTTAGGTGAACGCTGGGTGAGCGCCCGTTTTCTTTTGGCTGCCCATTCTCTGTGATTGAGTCTGGAGGGACTCATTTATACTGATTTATATTGTAAAACAATAGTTTTACAGCTTTTTTCGAAGGACCTTGGCTCGTAGGTTATTTGTACACTGTAGTACAACATATTTGGACCACAATGTGGCCTTTATCCGGTTCGAGCACGACCAAAATGTTGAGAAATGGTTTTACCAACTAAGAAATAATTTATAAATTTAAATATGGGGAACACTTAGCTGATAAAAGACAGCAAATCGTCTACACAGCCGCCCCTGCAGACGAGGTCTTGAATTGTTGGCATGATCATCTCTCAACAGGCTGTAATAGATCATATTATGTAAACAATAATTTACCCCTAGGGGGTGTTATGTCAGCATATTTCATTCACTGATGGCTGACAAACTTGTGTGGACTCAAAAGTCCGCACCTAACTGCCGACTATAGGTTGATTACAAACTCCTTGCAACTCAAGAACTGCGCAGTCCCCCGTACAAGAAATTCGTAACCTACCTTGCTCTTGTAGCGTGAGCTATGGTGTTCTTCACACCTTCGACAGATATCGGTGACTTGATAGAAGCTGAAGTGTCCTTGGATGTCCACGTCTTCCATAGTCTAGGAAAACGCACACTGGTACACTATGTTCCACAAGATTTGTCTTTATTGTTCACAATCTTATCACTAAAGAAGCTGATCACACTTCTCTTAAGTGTTTATTGTGTTTTATGAGACACTTTGTTCACACTAACGCACAGATCGTTCTTTGTTGGTTATCCTGGCGTCAGTGTCACTCTCAGTAGAGTCAAAAGTAATCTGAAGACGCCACAGCACCCCATGCCGTCACTGCCCCCAGCACAAAGGAAAAGCTGACCTAGTACTTTTTGCTTCCTTGCCACTTCAGACACTGGGGATATTACACGTGAAAGGCGCTAGTGATCACGTGGTCCTGAGATTCAAATACCTTGTTGAGATAACAGTGGAGAGTGAAACAGCTTGAGGAGGAAAAAAGCGAGACTCCAAAAAACGGGACCACAAAGGCATGAGGCAATTCCAGCATGAGGTGCAGTGGGAAAAAGAAATAAAAGGAAAGGCAGTAAAATAAAATGATGGCACAATTGATCACAAAGTGCAGGGAGTCACACCAGTTCATACCAAAAGGCAAGAGAAATATAGGAAGACCAGGGCGAGTCCATGGTTTACTCGGAGGTGTGGAGAGGCCAAAGCGAAGTGTGCTAGAGCATGGAAAAAGAATACAAAACAAAGGACTCGGGAAAACAAGGAGCTGAGCTGAAAAATCCAAAACAAATATGCATTAGAGAGGCCCAAACGACAATACGAGAATGGCATTGCATCAAAAACTAAATCTGACCCAAAGCTGTTATATAGCCACATCAGGAGGAAAACAACAGTCAAGGAAATCGGTTTGACGACGCTGGAGGACAGGAGGGTCAGGGGAAACATAATAACGACATACGAAATGCTGCGTGGAATAGACAGGGTGGACAGAGACAAGATGTTCCAGAGATGGGACACAGAAACAAGGGGCCACAATTGGAAGCTGAAGACTCAGATGAGTCAAAGTTATGTTAGGAAGTATTTCTTCAGCCACAGAGTTGTTAGGAAGTGGCAAGCGATGTAGTGGAAGCAGGAACCATACATAGTTTTAAGACGAGGTATGATAAAGCTCATGGAGCAGGGAGAGTGAGGACCCAGTAGCGGTCAGTGAAGAGGCGGGGCCAGGAGCTGAGTCTCGACCCCTGCAACCACAATTAGGCGAGTACAATTAGGTGAGTACACACTCTCACACACACACATACACACAATACACTCGCACAATGCACACATACACACACACAACAGGCCTAGTATCTAATCGACATGTGCCTACGCCGACAAAATGGTAACTAACAGACTGAGAGAACACACACACACACACACACACACACACAAATAGCGAGAATGTATTTAATTAGACCTTAAACAGGCTCACACCGACCCCCCCTTCCCCCCAAGCTGGAAGGGGTTGGTTCGCTTACCCGTAACTCAAAGGGGCCCCGCCAATCTGAATAGCCTAGGGCCCGGAGACTTCTTAATCCGGCCCTGCACACACACACACACACACACACACACACACACACACACACACACACACACACACACAGAAGTAAGACACGAGAGAGAGGGGTGGGTTGATTGCATCTTCTTGGACTGCAAGAAGGCCTTCGACACAGTTCCTCACAAGAGATTAGTGCAGAAGCTAGAGCATCAGGCGCATATAACAGGAAGGGCACCGCAATGGATCAGAGAATACCTGACAGGGAGACAACAACGAGTCATGGTACGTAATGATGTATCACAGTGGGCACCTGTGACGAGCGGGGTCCCACAGGGGTCAGTCCTAGGACCAGTGCTATTTTTGGTATATGTGAACGACATGATGGAAGGGTTAGACTCAGAAGTGTCCCTGTTTGCAGATGATGTGAAGTTAATGAGGAGAATTAAATCTGATGAGGACCAGGCAGGACTTCAAAGAGACCTGGACAGACTGGACACCTGGTCCAGCAAATGGCTTCTCGAATTTAATCCTGCCAAATGCAAAGTCATGAAGATAGGGGAAGGGCACAGAAGACCACAGACCGAGTATAGGCTAGGTGGCCAAAGACTGCAAACCTCACTCAAGGAGAAAGATCTTGGGGTGAGTATAACACCGAGCATGTCTCCGGAAGCACACATCAACCAGATAACTGCTGCAGCATATGGGCGCCTGGCAAACCTGAGAATAGCATTCCGATACCTTAGTAAGGAATCGTTCAAGACACTGTACACCGTGTATGTCAGGCCCATACTGGAGTATGCAGCACCTGTTTGGAACCCGCACTTGATAAAGCACGTCAAGAAACTAGAGAAAGTACAAAGGTTTGCGACAAGGTTAGTTCCAGAGCTAAGGGGAATGCCCTATGAAGAAAGATTAAGGGAAATCGGCCTGACGACACTGGAGGACAGGAGGGTCAGGGGAGACATGATAACGACATATAAAATACTGCGTGGAATAGACAAGGTGGACAAAGACAGGATGTTCCAGGGAGGGGACACAGAAACAAGAGGCCACAATTGGAAGTTGAAGACACAAATGAGTCAGAGAGATATTAGGAAGTATTTCTTCAGTCATAGAGTTGTAAGGCAGTGGAATAGCCTAGAAAATGACGTAGTGGAGGCAGGAACCATACACAGTTTTAAGACGAGGTTTGATAAAGCTCATGGAGCGGGGAGAGAGAGGGCCCAGTAGCAACCGGTGAAGAGGCGGGGCCAGGAGCTAAGACTCGACCCCTGCAACCACAAATAGGTGAGTACAAATAGGTGAGTACACACACACACACACACACACGTACTCATATACAACAGGCCTAGTGTCTAATCGACATGTGCCTAGGACAAAATGGTAACTAACACACACACACATACTCTCTCTCAACAAGAGGACGTGGTCAGTTTTCTTCTTGAGCTGCAGTTACGTAGAGGTATCATAGAGTCTCACTGAGCAAGGTCGTATGGTAATGTGCATAACTTTTCACTTTTGTTTCCTAAATTATACATTGTATCCACCTCACTAACTATAAGAGAATGCAATCACTCGTGCCATCACTCCTGTTGTGTTGGTGTCCAAAGTCACACTTGAAGGTAAAGCGAACACTCGTACTATGATGAGCCACAGCTGGAAAGACAGTTGGCTTACCAGCTGGGTCCAGTAATCTGAATAAGTCGATAAATGCGAGAATGGAAATAAATTATGGAAAAATCTGTATTGAAGAACGAAACTCGTTTGGGACAGTAAGGATCAGCGAGGGTCATCACTAACTGCAGCGATCACAGCAATACTGAGAAATGGGGAATTAATTAACATCCATGGGATATGAAAATGTGGAATGTTGAGGAAAGTGAATATGAACAGTGTATTAAGTGAAGTAGCGAGTTAACTGAGAAAACGAGAAACATCCATGACAGTAGCAGCAGCAACAACAGTAGCAGCAGCTAGCAACAGCAGTAGCAGCAGCTAGCAACAGTAGTAGCAGCTGCTAGCAACAGTAGCAGCAGCAGCTAGCAACATTAGCAGCAGCTAGCAACAGTAGCAGCAGCAGCTAGCAACAGCAGTAGCAGCAGCTAGCAACAGTAGCAGCAGCAGCTAGCAACAGTAGCAGCAGCAGCTAGCAACATTAGCAGCAGCTAGCAACAGTAGCAGCAGCAGCTAGCAACAGTAGCAGCAGCAGCTAGCAACAGCAGTAGCAGCAGCTAGCAACACCAGTAGCAGCAGCTAGCAACAGCAGTAGCAGCAGCTAGCAACAGCAGTAGCAGCAGCTAGCAACAGTAGCAGCAGCAGCTAGCAACAGTAGCAGCAGCAGCTAGCAACAGTAGCAGCAGCAGCTAGCAACAGTAGCAGCAGCAGCTAGCAACAGTAGCAGCAGCAGCTAGCAACAACAGTAGCAGCAACTAGCAACACCAGTAGCAGCAGCTAGCAACAGCAGTAGCAGCAGCTAGCAACAGTAGCAGCAGCAGCAGCAGCAGCAGTTGATGACTTCCTCGTCAATTTATGCCTCACCAAGTTAACTAGCACATCTAATACGGTTCTTCAACACGAAATAGCAAAAAAAAATATACTTGAAATCATAAGATGGCGTAAAAGTTGTCTAAAACTAATTAAAATACACATAAATGAAGAAAATATGCATTGTTTTGATCTCGCCCGGTAGTCATGACAACCCAGCTGCCGCAAGACACACTCACAACTTAAGATGATTTTGATGAATATCTGCGTTACTTCAGTTTTATTCATCCGACACATGGGTAGAAGAAGGAATCAGGGGGCTCCACCCCCCATCCCTCACACACAGTGATCAAAATTAGTCGTTTCTCAGCTCCTAATGAGTTGTTGTGATGACTTTCAAGATCCAACACACATTCGAAGGACTGGTAAGCCAGCTGAAGGCTTCTCTCAGACGACCTAAATCTGTAGTGGCAGGTTATCTTACGAATTAAACCCACGTCAGGAGATATTTATCTTCTTTCCTGGCGTATTTTGTCTGATCTAACCTAAGATCCAAGAAAGTTGGTCTTTAATATCAAAACCACCACCGCCGCTACCACCAGTGCCACTACCTCCAGTGCCACAACCACCACCACCATCACCAGTGCAACTACCATCACCAGTGCCACTACCGCCATCAGTGCCACTACCATCACCACCACCGTCACCAGTGCCACTATCACCAATAAAATTGCCACTACCACCGCCGTCACCAGTGCCACTATCACCAATACCATTGCCACTACCACCACCATCACCACTTCTACTCTCACCATCATCAACAACCATCACCACCAATAGCAATACTGCCACCACAACTGCAACTACTACCATCACGACTATAACTACCACCCCATCCATCACCACCATCGCCTCACTACAACCATCACCATCATCCCCCACCCTTAGTACCACTAAAATTTCCTATTTAATTATCCCCACCACTGTCACTACAACCACCACAAGAACAACTATCACTAGCCACAAGCACCACGATTACCTAGACGAGTAATACCACCACCAAATCCATCAGTTCCCTCACCACCACCACAACAACTACCACCTCTGTTATCACCGCCATTATTCCTCCTATTATCACCATTTCCACTACCACTAGCTCAACCATCAGCACCACGATTAATACCACCAGCACCACTACAACAACCATTACCACCACTAATACCAAAACTACCACCACTTCAACGAATTCCATTACCACCCCTACTACCAGCATTACCACCACCACTACCACCATCACCCTCATCCAGACTCTCGTGTGTCTAGAGATTTTTCTGACGTTCAGTTAAGGAAAAGCTTGGTAAAAAAAGAACGCGCCTGAATCCGCTTTTTCTTATGCCTTTCTGCCTCTTAAATGAATTCGGTGTAGTTTTTTCTCTCGTTTACTTCAGCAGCGAATTTCCAGCTCAAACACTCTTGGGAATTTCCTGCCTTTGTTTCCTTGTGGCACTTTGCTGCGATATTCTTACCAGGAATATATCTTTGTGGATGAAAATATTATTCTTGTGTGTGTGTGTGTGTGTGTGTGTGTGTGTGTGTGTGTGTGTGTGTGTGTGTGTGTGTGTGTGTGTGTGTGACAAAGATAGAAGAGAAATGTGGGAGAGAAATAGTGTAATTGCTAATAGCAACCAAACTCAATCAACAAGCATAAGTATAAATCAGTGTTAGAGGCTAACAGTAAGGTGAACAAATCACCAGTAAAATTGTAATTATCATTAGCATAGGCACTGTTCTTACACATTATTAGTAACTACTCAGAATTCTGACATTTAACAACATCAAACAGAGGAAGAGAAGTAAATGTTGAGACAACTAAGTTCTGGTGCATATTCCATTTTGTCACCTCTAAGAAGAAGGGGAAAAAAAAGACATACTCAGGCTTATTTTTAAGTGAACAAAAGTGTAATTATCACTAAACTTGAAGAATTAGACACATATGCAACATCTGAGTGTCTTTATTTGTAGACTTATCGCCAACCAGTGGGTTTATCAATACAATATAATGACATAATATGAAGAATGTAGAACAATACATAACAGATGTTGTAATCAGTCCCTCAGTACCTCATCTTGTGTATATAATTCTACATTCTTCACATTATATCCTTGTATTGATAAAGTCACTGGTTGGTTAAACGTCTACGAATAAAGATACCCAGACGTTGCATATGAGCGTAATTCATCATCACATCATTACTTAATGTAAACTAATGTAACTCAACAAAGGGATACACAGGAAAAGTTGACTTGCAATTTCCCGTTAAGGATTTCCCAAAACAATGAAATAAAACACTGGGAGCCTTAGTATCATAGGCACAAAATGATGGAATCTTGTTAACAGACATCATCACAACCTACCTGCTAGCTCCTGGGCCATCTCTTGGGAATGACTTCCACTGGGGAATTCCAGCTAATAGTGACAATGGTTTCATCTGCAACATCTCATATAAAAGCACCAATCTTCCTGCCTGTGCTTCAGGTTCTTCAAGATTGCTGCTGACGAACTAATTACCTTGTCTTCTACTAGAACTTCTACTAGAACCCGCGATCAGCGAGTCTCTGATCGCGGGTTCTAACCCCGCCCGTAGTATAATTTGTTTGCAATCGTGTTTTTTAAGATTTCCTGAGTCTACAGTGATACCCAAGATTCCACATGTGTAACTGATCACAATACAATGTGAAAAGTCAAAACATTTAGCTAGAAAACAAAATAAATACTAAATATGATTATTAGTTACACACAACAGCGGTTGTAAAGTAGCCAAGAATTAATAATTAAGTCCGGTATGTACACTTTCATGACATAAATCAAAACTAAACACAGAAAAGTAACTATAAACGTCAGCTTGAGGTTGCCTTCAGCTCATGTAAAAAGTAATACTGACTCTCAGATTAACACTAGGCTGATAGCTGTTAGAGTTAATTAACACTCAACAAGAGAAAACAAAAATTAAAATTACTTATATCAATTATAAGTACTGATATCCTCACAGATAGCAACAGATAGCTGATAATATAGTCAATGATAACCGTAGGGAGTCGGAAGAGAATTAAATCTATTCACTAATGAACAACAACATCCAAATTCCTTGCCAAAGTTATTTGAATTTTTTTTTTAGGGTATTTTGTGGTTGCTGAATTCGAGAATGGTAGCAGGTTTTTCAAATTGGTTCTAGTTTGTGAGATATTGCCTTCCTATCCTCAGTTAACATGAAATTAGCCATTAGTAGTATATATGTAGTGACAGTTTTTATACGCACAATATTAATAAAGATCAGAATTTTATTTTTAAATGATTTATTAATAACGAAAGATGTATCAACAACGACCATGTGACTATCGCAACCTTGAATTTGTTAGTTTTTCCAGATAAACACCAGTCCTTCACGAGCAGCCTGCTTAAACAATCCCAGTGCAATTTGTTACTTTTCTGGCGAATACTCTTTGCAAAAACGAAGAAAAAACATCAAAGATTTTGAAAACAAGTATATTTTGGAGTGACGCTTGGAGAGGAAGACACGTCTTGGGTTTCCCTTAGGGTTTCCAAACCCTATGGGAAAAATAAGCAAAGGTAAAGTTTAAACTTCGATGTGACTATGATGTGGAGAGAGACGAAAAACAACTACGACGATTGTTATTCCTGAATGGTGAATATGAAAGGTTTCAAGAAAGTCAAGGTAGAATATCCTGATCTGGAGTCAGCAAAGGAGACCTGTGCCACACTAAAGACGTTCGTATACCAGTGTTTACAACATTTCCTGACCTTCCATTGTCAGATCCCGAAGAAACTCGGGGTTTAGGATGTAACACAGGTGACAACAACACTTCCTGACCTTCCATTGTCAGATCCTGAAGAAACTCGGGGTTTAGGATGTAACACAGGTGACAGCAGTGGAAGTGAATATGGAGTAAGCATTTTAACACCCCAGCACCTCTCCTAAGAAGAACTGAGTGATCTGATACGTGATCTGTCCGTCAAAGCCAGCATCTGAACTTTCAGCAACCTCACTAACAGAACTGTCTACAACATGAAGTTAAAATAACTGTTTATCGGACCAGAGAGGTTGAACCCCTTCCTTACATCAGCCATGATGAAGAACTTGTATACGGCAATAACATTCCTTTAAATTTGAATTAGAAGCTTGAATTGTGTCTTGTTGCACAATAATGACCAATATGCATCTTTCAGTTCTTCACTCAATAAAACTGTTATGATGACCAACTTAGAAAAAATCGTACAATGTTTTTATATACAGTAATTAATGGTATCTGAATTATCTTACTAAATTAATTTATTATTATATAGAATGAAGTGCTAGTATGTATTACATGATGTTACAAACACAGGTAATGTTGGGCTGTGACCTGGTCGTAATGTTGGGCTGTGACCTGGTCGTAATGTTGGGCTGTGACCTGGTCGTAATGTTGGGCTGTGATCTGGTCGTAATGTTGGGCTGTGACCTGGTCGTAATGTTGGGCTGTGACCTGGTCGTAATGTTGGGCTGTGACCTGGTCGTAATGTTGGGCTGTGACCTGGTCGTAATGTTGGGCTGTGACCTGGTCGTAATGTTGGGCTGTGACCTGGTCGTAATGTTGGGCTGTGACCTGGTAGTAATGTTGGGCTGTGACCTGGTCGTAATGTTGGGCTGTGACCTGGTCGTAATGTTGGGCTGTGACCTGGTCTTAATGTTGGGCTGTGACCTGGTCGTAATGTTGGGCTGTGACCTGGTCGTAATGTTGGGCTGTGACCTGGTCGTAATGGGTTGGAGCAAAACAAACTCAGCAGTAATATTTAACTTGCATTTTCCTTCACCAGTTATATATATATCTATGTACACTTATGTACACTATATACAGGACTTGAATATAAGTGTACCACCGTGACAAGGACAGGCAAAGCAGAACCCAGAGAGAGAGCACCTTACTCAACCAGCTGCTATACGAGTCTGACAAATGTTAACCACGAGTAGGCAGTAGAAATGTCGTGTTAGAGGGTAATTTGTAGTGTGCATATTATGCGGAGAATTTGGAGTGTGGAGATGAGAAAGTGTGGAATTACGATAGAATTACTCAGAGAAAAGATTGGGGTTGTTGAGGTGCTTTGGATACTTAGGGAGGATGGAGTTAAATAGTGTGGCATACAAAGAGTGTTACAATTTATTAGGCCTATGTCACGCTCCCATATAGGCTGCCTCCCACCCAGCGAACCGAATATGAAGGGTTTAATGCTCGATAGGGTATTTGTCATTAAATCAGTACCTTGGTTTATTGTCCATTCACAGGCAAGTCTGCCAAAGCTGAAGCAACATGACTGACTTGCAGTAAGCATTGGCAGTCTTGCCTGCCTGCTGGTTGAGTATGGTGCACTCTCTCTGGCTTCTGCTTTGCCTCACGAAATCGTACTGACACGATTGCAAACAAACCATACCACGGGTGGGGTTAGAACCCGCGATCAGTCATAAAACCCCAGACCGTCGCCTAAGACGGTCTGGGGTATGCGACAGTCTTAAGTTTTATGACTTTCTGATCGCGGGTTCTAACCCCACCCAAGGCGTTAGAACCCGCGATCAGATGGCTTTGCCATCGGTCACCATGGTGTACACTTATTATCTGTACATATTGTACATAGAGTACATATCTGTATATAGTGGGTGAAGGCAAAATATACATCATAGTCTACTAATGAGTTTGTTTGCTCCAATTCCCATTACGACCAGGTCTCACAGGCCATTCGTTATCTGTGTTCGTAATAATAGGATGACAAGAAGAGTTCATAAATCTGGGGTTCAGGGAAGACAAGGTAGGGGTCGTCCTGGGAAAGTTTGGAGGGAGGGAGTAAAGGACGGTTTAGGTGCCATGGAATTGGACATCCAACAGGCTTCTGCCAGCATGTTAGGTACGAGTTAGTGGAGGCAAGTGATTTTCAAGACTTTACGTGCTGTTGGAGTATGAGCAAGGTAACATTTTTGGGTGCTACTTTAGCGTGCGGTCAACCAGCTCATTTACACCATCATAATATGCTGTCTACCACCTGACATAACCTAACCTAGGTTAGGTTAAAGTAAATGAGCTGGCAGACCGCACACTAAAGTAGCACCCATTTTTGTATGGATTCGGGGAAACCGGTTAGGCAGACTTTAGTCCTGGAGGTGCAAAGTACAGTGATTCGTTGCAAATAGTACAGTTGAAGTCCCTTCAACTGTTTCTTGGAATGTAGGCGAAAATACTGAAGGGACTGGTGCCAAACCTACACATCGAAATCATTCTGTATGTGCACAAGGAACTTAGACGGTACAAAATAGTTTCTCTAAAAGCAGGGGCGTGACAAGTACACTAAGAGAGAATTCGACGAGTGTCGAAGGACCCTGACTTTTCAATCTTGATCACTCAAAACTGTGTAGATGAAATGTTCAAATATTATACCTGACGCAATATTTCTGAGATCAGACAATTTTTTTTCACTAAGGCGTACGATTGTTTTGTGATATATTTTCAACAGAAGATAACCTGGTAATAAGGTTCTATTTAATTCCATCAAATGATGGAATGTGTGTGTTATCTAAGTAATACATTACAACAGCTTCTCTTCGTTCACAAGAAAGAAGACAGAAGAAAGAAGATGAACGACACCCCCAACCCGGGGGCCACCGCCGGGTCACCATCTGGAGAAGACCCAGGCCGGAAGTACCGGGAAATCTCTAATGAATGAATGAATTCGTCCACAAATGTGATCTAACATTAAGACTTTTGTCCACGGGATAGGTGCACTCTGAATAAGCCTGTGCTTTAATAGTTTATTCAGTTCTTTAAGATTCTCTTGTTTACTGCATGCTAGACTAGTGACTTAAGTGGTTCACCATTTACCTTCCGTTTCTAATGACGTCTTCTGTTACTCTTTACTCCAGAATATAATCAAAGATTACAAAGTACTGTATGAGTGTGTGTGTGTGTGTGTGTGTGTGTGTGTGTGTGTGTGTGTGTGTGTGTGTGTGTGTGTGTGTGTGTGTGAGTGAGTGAGTGAGTGAGTGAGTGTGTGTGTGTGTGTGCGTGCGCGTGCGTATATACAGTACTAGCCACGGCATTATGCCGCCCCTCCACCACACACGTACCAAAACACAAACACATGCAATGAAAGATATGTATTTTCACATTTACTGAGGTTTTAATACTTGGCGCTGGGTCCTTTACCCTTACTCACGTCCCTCAGCCGTGTAGGAAGACTCACACAAATTCTTGAGGGTTTGGGGAAGCATATTATTCCATGCCTCATGTAGAGCAGCCTCCAGAAAGAAGATGTGGGTTCTTTTCTTTCAATTTTCTAGCAGTTATCTTAGGTGTACTCTCTAACTGCTTCTTTAACACAGTTAAGGTACGAACAGATGCCTTGAAATGCTGCACCCAATTCCTCACTGAACACACACACACCAACATGCTCCACTATTTCTTTCGTCTGGTACCCAGGTTTGTGAAGCCCTATGATTTGAGCTATAGTTTCAGGTGTTAAAAACTTCCTTTTACCCATAATCAGACACGTATAGCCCCAAAGCCAAAGGGAACACCGGACAAAAGATGGGGCGGATGAGAGACAACAATGCAACACTTAAATAACAAAAAGGCACAATACCGTGACTGGAACAATACACAAATAACCCGCACATAAAAGAGAGAAGCTTACGACGACGTTTCGGTCCGACTTGGACCATTGACAATGTGACTTTGTCAATGGTCCAAGTCGGACCGAAACGTCGTCGTAAGTTTCTCTCTTTTATGTGCGGGTTATTTGTGTAATGCAACACTTCCTTTCACCACGGCAGCCACGTGAGCACTGAGAAGTCACTGTGGCGGCAGGCCGTGACGTCATGCTAATTGCTGCTACCCAGCATAAAGAACGAAAACAAAAAAAAACCTGTATGGTAGGCCTTTGATTTTCGTCACGGCATTATGCTGGGGCGATCACCCGGCATAATGCCGTGACTATCACTGTATATATATATATATATGTTATATATGAACTATTATTCTTCACATTATGACAGAGTTAAACTTTCTATATTCTCATCAATGTTTTTGAGAGCTCTGGGTAACTGCAACCCAGAGTTCATACATGTAGAAATCTTGAAGATTTATGAAACAGCTAATGATCTAAAATACCCAAAACACTTTACTGATTTTTTAAAATTGTTAGAAATACTTTTTACAATTCACAAAAGGACAACCAACCTTATTCAATTAAAAATATGTTGGCTCTCCCTTACCGTGAAAACTTTCTTGATATACCTTCTCTGCTTATGAATTTTAATATTTACAATATTTCCTGGGAAAAGTCATGAACTAAGATTACAACATAAATATAGCATTAGAAATGAGCAAGTATCTAGTGCTCTGTTTATTCATGTGAGGGATTTTAACCATCCAATTGATTTTCATATGACCGAGAAAGTTGTATTAAGGTGGTCCATGGTTGAAGCCATGGTTGAAGCCATGGTTGAAGCCAGTCATTGTACTTTATTCCTCTTTACTTGAACGGAATATTGTATAAGTGGTTATGAAACATAAGTGTTCATTATAAAATAACAGTGGCAGCTTGTAAGAATTATATTTCTTTATAGTTAAGGCAACTGTACAAAGCCAAAAGTCGGACTCTTATACAAATAGCAATGAATTGTCTTAAATGTAGTTCCAAAACCAGCCACACTGGGATCCCTGGTTGCCCTGACGAGTCTTGTCTAACTTTTTAAGGAGCTTAGATACACTCTCTCCCCATGGGCCAAGGATCTCTGAGCCTGTGGAAACAAACATATAATAATGGGCAAATTCACCGTATTTTCTGGACTTTTGGGACTCCCTGAAGCTGGCAGCTGCCTCTCCTGCCTTCCTTCCTACTGTATTAGAGATGTGTATCAGCCATTGTGGATTTATATATGTAGTCCCAGACTGTGAAGGCTTACTCATCCCTGTAACAACTTCAGACAGTATTAATCAGGCTGGCTCCTCCTCAGGAAAATTAATGAATAGAAAAAGAAATAATAATTCACAAAGATAAACACTATTAAATCAAACATAAAACAACAAAACATGAAAGGTATATCCTATTTGAAAGAAAAATGAAAAATGAAATGAATAAAATAACATTTGAACTCAACGCTAATATCTACAAGGGTGTCTGGTGTTGGTGACACTGTTGTTGAAACCGTAGCCGTTGCTGATGATAAGGGGGGAGGGAGGTCGCAGGTGTTGGTGACCATCCACTGGCTAGTTCTTCACAGAGAATCGCCGTGATTATTATCCCGATGACAGGAAAGCAGGTTCTTTACCGCTGCAATGCTGTGGAGTTACGTCCTGCACTTTCATACAGGTGCACAGGTAGTTCAATACAAAATGGAGAAGTCTCTGGACATTAGTCCTTCTCCTGTTCTGCTCGTTGATTGCCAGGTGACCCTCTCTGACATCCAAGCTGGAAAGATAGACAGGTTACCCACTGCTTAAATAATCACTCTCCATGGTAAGTCTGATACTTAAAAGATGTGGTGATTATTACAACAGTCAACATAGAGCAAGGCTGAAAAGACTAAGTTTATTATTGATCAAAAGTGAAGCTTTCAACCAATAAATCCACTAGAATACAAGGCAGGCATGTACTTACAGTAGAGTTGGGAGCTGTGAGTCGAGTGATTTACTGTTTGACCAGAGCCCCACACGTCACCTTTCGGGAGGGGGGAAGAGGGAGGGGAAGGGATAGCGGGAGCTAGACTGACTCTACCTTAACAAGCAGCCGGCAGTCAAACTATCACTTTCAGGGAGGGGGAAAAAAGGCGGGAAAAACGGGAGCTTGACTTGCCCTACCTTAACTAGTAGCCGGCAGACAAACTATCAATTTAGGGGTTGGGGAGAAAAGGCGGGAATATCGGGAGCTAGACTGACCCTACCTTAACGAGTAGCCGGCAATGAAACTATTGTTAATATATATTCCCTCTCTACTCCTATCTATTGAACTTTTCCCTCACACAGACCACCTGCTTGGACGTTCTTGGTTGCCATCAGATCTGCATAGTTGGGGTGTCTCCTTTGTTGCTAGTCATCCAGCTGTTGCCAAGCTTCTCTTAATCGACAGATCCGAATAGGTCTGTCGATTCACTGCGGCAAATATACCTGTGTACGGAGAGGATAGGGGCGGCAAGGCGAAAGGCAACACCAATGTAGATGGTCTGTGGGTCGGTGTGTGCCGTAGTAGTAGTTAGGGACAGCCAACAGGAAATCCCGTTGAGTCTATATTCTCCACTATTGTGCAATCACAGTATGACTATTGTAGTTGTTGGGAGAAGCAGGTCTGATTGCGCAACCTGTTAGATTACCCCAGAGCCCGGCTCCATCGGTGAACCTTTAGCCATGAATTCCAATATTGTCCCTAAGGTGTTCAGGAAGAATCACTGTTACAAGTTCACTGGACGCCTCACTTGAAGACAGAAAAGCAGGTAGTGCCATCTTTGATGCCTTGCGGATACCTCTTAGTCTGTCTTGTCCCAATGGCCGTCTTCTAGAGTAAGGATGAGTAACTTTGTAAATATGTGCCTCGGGATACTGTCGTCTTCATGTAGGTTTGTGATTTCATATGAGGGTGCACATCTTGTGAAATATGTTAACTTGGGACACAGCATTTTGTGAGAAGGTACAAGGTTTCATGGGTGATAAGACTGATTGTTCACCATTAAATCCTCCTCAAATCGTCCAGTTTCGTCTTGAGAGTTGTGTCAATGGCATCAGTTCCAATAGGTGCTCCAATCAAGACGCTATTTGTGGGAGCAACGGCTTATGCACCTGGTAGCATAGCTCTCACTGCGTCGATCACCTGTTGATTGGCTAAGATAATTACACATTTGGATGAACCAAGAATGAGTCCTATTTTCTGGCCCTGTGACATCACGTGGTCATGATCATCTATAAGGAACTCCTTTGTGCCCGCCAGTGTGCCATTATCCAGGAACCACATGTTTAGCACACCGGTCAATTTGACAGTGACTCCTAACCGCTATGCTGAGGAGAAATATGGTGAGAGGATGTCCTTGCTGGACAGCCTCCAATGAGGTTATTAAATTCTCCCGAAACAGGAGCATTAATTCTTCACTGTATAAAGTTTAAAGGAAAGGATTTTCAGTAGATTAATGCGTTCTTGTAGTCTAGTTTTACCATTGCATTGCCCTCAGGCAGGTTGTTGATATACGCCCTTGTTGCATGAACCGCTGATTCGCTTCCTTAAGGGGCCCCAAAACCAATCTGGTTTGGCCGCCTCTGTACGACTACTTCGGACAAAAGCTTTGAAAACGAGGCGGCGACAACTGTTGCCCACCGCAAATGGTCTAATGCCTCCGTCTTTACTGGACTTCAATGACTGTTAACGTTGACATTGTCTTACAATAAATTATTATTATTATTATAATCAAAAAGAAGCGCTAAGCCACAAGGGCTATACAGCGCTGCGTCTTACAATAAAGCCAACAATACTTGATTCCCATACATATCGTGAATTTTTTGGGAATGTGAACTGTTAAGTTTGTGGTATATACACTATATATTTTGCTTGACTCAAACTGTAAAATTTCCGTCCCTTCACCTACCAGCTAATTGAAATCATTTACTGACGACTAATTTTTTAGTTAAGTTTCCCCATCATCAAACGCTGTAAAGAATAAGAGAAAACCAATTACAAGAACCAGATCTAAACACATGCTAAATTTCAAATCATTATAAACTGAAGTGAAAAGCAATAAAAAAACAAAAGCCAGAAAAAAAATATCAATAATCGGTTCATTATTACACAGGGAAGGTTTGTCTCTAATGACGTAGAGGAACTCCACTGTTACCAGAGCAATGGTATTAGACCGACAGGATAACACAATGAAGAAAGACTTCGTGTCTGATGAAATTAAGACACATGTGCAACATCTGGGTATCTTTATTGTTGACGTTTCGCCATCCAGTGGCTTTATCAATACAAATTAAAGGACATAACTTGAAGACAGGAGAACTATGTACAGAAGATGAGGTAATCAGTCCCTCAACTTAGCAGTAGGTGCGAAGAGCACCGTAGTCGTGGAGTGCTCTTCGCACCTACTGCTAGGTTGAGGGACTGATTACCTCATCTTCTGTACATAGTTCTCCTGTCTTCAAGTTATGTCCTGGAATTTGTATTGATAAAGCCACTGGATGGCGAAACGTCGACAATAAAGATACCCAGATGTTGCACATGTGTCTTAATTTCATCTTGTCGGTATTGTATACCATTCCTGTACTACTTGGTGTCTTTTACATGTGGCTTCACAATGTTGGTGTAGAACACTTTATGGAGATTATCTTAATTACCTAGATGTTCCAATAGATATTCCAACATTGCAAAGCCATATATCACCCAACTGACGTGAAATTATCCTCTATGTTGTCCAGTAGATCCCATACAAGCATTAGTTACATTATTATTATTACAATCAAGGGGGAAGCGTTAAACCCGGAGGATTATACAGCGCCTGGGGGGGGATGTGGAAGGCATTCAGGCTTAATTTGGGGAACTGGAGAACAGATCCAATTCCCTAAATCAAGAGCCCCTCACCAACATCAAGGAACCTTCCTTGAGGGGCATTAGTTACAAATATTCCCTGTATGATCATGAACAGTTACTAGATTTATTTTCTAGTTTTCATTCTCTATTAGTTTTCTCTTATGTATTACTTATATTAATTTTACCTTCAGCATGAACTTAGATACGGTTTTTATAAGTGAATTTCTCTGGTCTTGTAAAGCGCCTGGTGATGAAGAAAGTTGGAAAAAGTTCCTAATTAATGACATTTCCAGCAGCAGTGATGGTTTTGTCTTCCTTATAAGACTCCCAAATATTACTTTACTTGCTGATTATATATATATATATATATATATATATATATATATATATATATATATATATATATATATATATATATATATATATATATATATAACATGCACATATGTAAATATGGATGAATATTTGAAAAATCTGCCACTGTCGATAACGAAATAAATATTTGTAACAGTACTGTGTTGTTATATGGAAGATTCAAACTTACATCCAGCGAAAAATGTGACTGGTTAAGCTCCACCAACCTCGCTGTCTTGCCTTAATAAGACACACTTGTTGACCACGTTGTTGGAAAGTGGAAGAAAAGACTAAGAGTACCAGCAAGTGAGGCAGAGTATCAGTAGGTGAGGCAGAATACCACCAAGCGATGCAGAGTACCAGCAAGTGAGGCAGAATACCAGCAGGCGAGGTAGAATTCCAGCACGTGAGACAGAGTACCAGTACGTGGAGCAAAGTACAAGCTGGTGAGGCAAAGTGCCAGGAAGAGAAGGAGAGTCCCAGTAGGTGAGGCAGAGTACCAGAAGTGAAGCAGAATACCAGCAGGTGAAGCAGAGTACGAGCAGGTAAGGCACAGCACCAGCAAGTGAGGCGTTGTACCAGAAAGTGAAGTAGAGTACATGCAGGTGAGGCAGAGTACCAGCAAGTGAAGCAGAGCACCACCAGGTGAGGCAGAGAATCAGCAGAAGCGGCACAGGACCAGCAAGTGACTCAGAGTACCAGCACATGAAGCACAGTTCCAGCAGGTGGAGCAGAGTACCAGCAGGTGAGGCAGAATACCAGCAGGTGGGGTAGATTACCAGCAAGTGAGGCAGAGTACCATCAGGCGAGGCAGAGTACTAGCAAGTGAGAAGGAGTACCAGCAGGCGAGCAAAGTTCCAGCATTTGAGGTAAAGTTCCAGCAAGTGAAGTTGAGTACCAGCAGTTGAGGCAGAATACCAGCATGTTAGGAAGAGTACCAGCAGACGAAGCAGAGTACCAGCAGGTGAGGCAGAGATCCAGCAGGTGAAGTAAAGTACCAGCAAGGGAGGCAGAGTACCTGCAGGTGAAGTAGAGTACCTGCAGGTCAAGTACAGAACCACCAGGTGAAGCAGAGTACCAGCAGGTGAAGCAGAGTACCAGCAGGTGGGGCAAAGCACCAGCAGGTGAGGCAGAGTACCAGCAAGTAAAGCAGAATAACAGCAGGTGGGGCAGAGTACAATCAACTGAGGCAGAGTACCAGAAATTGAAGCAGAGTAATAGGTGGGCCAGAGTACCAGCAGTGGGGTAGAGTATCAGAAGGTGGGTCAAAGTACTAGCAGGTGAAGCAGAGTAATGGCATGTGAGCCAGAGTACCAACAGGTGGGGCAAAGTACAAGCAGGTGAGGCATAGTACCAGGAAGTGAGGCAGAGTAAAAGCAAGTGAGGCAGAGTACCATCACGTGAGACAGAGTTCCAATAGGCGAGGCAGGGTACCAGCAGGTAAGGAAGAGTGTCATTAGGTGAGTCCCGCCATGGAAAGCGAAATGTCAGCAGGTGAGTGCCAGCACAGGAAGCTAAGTGTCAGCAGGTAAGCTACAGTGCAAAACAAGAGATGTGAAGAACATATGTACTGTGTCAGGCGTTGACCCACTTTCGAGCAAGAGTCAAATATGTTGTTGTGGTAATAAATGGCCCCCTATCCCTCCCTCTCACTTCTCTCCCCTCCCATATACCCCATGCTGACAGTCAGGCCATTCTCTACCTATTTCCTTTTAGTTTTTTACTTAGCAACATATTGGAATCTTTATTGAGGAAACGTTTCTCCACACAGTGGCTTCATCAGTCCAATACACATCAGAAGGGTGTAAGGAGAGGAGGAGTTTGAGGTAATCAGTCCCTCAGCCTGGAATCGACGTGTTCAGTCCATTAATCTTGTAGAAAGTACAGCATAGGGCCGTAGACGTGGCTTATATACTGTAGTCAGGTGAGGCGAAGCAGGAGGAGACGGGGTCATAGTGGTACCATCCACTAGTCGAAGTAGGTCTTCGTCCTAAGGTTGGACAAGGTTGAAGAATTTTTTGTATTAAGATCCCATCATGTTGCAGTGTCTGACAGATGTGATAAATGGTTTAAAAAACCGACAAGTTGAAGATTGAGACACTTATGCAACATATGGGAATCTGTATTGAGGAAACGTTTCGCCACACAGTGGCTTCGTCAGTCCAATACAAATCACAAGGGTGTGTTGGACTGATGAAGCCACTGTGTGGCGAAACGTTTCCTCAATGAAGATTCCCATATGTTGCATAACTGTCTCAAACTTCAACTCGTAGGTTTTTTAAACAATTTATCACATATATTTATTTTTCTCACTGCTCTCTCTTAAAGTAACCATGAGGTCTTCAGGCAAATTCTCATGCATGCATGAGCGCTCACACACACGAACACACTTATAAACACACATTCACACACACAATCGGAATGTGAAGAGAACCATCACTCTCACCAGCTCCTTCTGTAACTGTACCAGAACCAGCACTACCACCAGCTCCATCTGAAACTGTACCAGAACCATCTCTACCACCAGCTTCTTCTGGAACTATACCGGAACCAGCAATACCACCAGCTCCTTCTGGAACTGCACCAGAACCAGCACTACCACCAGCTCCTCCTGGAACTATACCGGAACCAGCAATACCACCAGCTCTTTCTGGAACTGTACCAGAACCAGCTCTACCACCAGCTCCTTCTGGAACTGTAATAACATCGTCCTCAAAAGCAGCACCCCAGCCAGCAACACCACCAGGTGATACACGATCTTCAATCGCCGAGTCTGTCCTGCTTGTGGTGATCTCCACATGTGTTTCTGTGCGCTTGCATTCTTGACACGCCTGTCAATGTTGCATGTGTGTTACTTTTCTACCTGTTAAGTTCTGTGTGAGTGTTTCTGACTTCCCTATGTTGTTCTGTCTTTCTGAGTCATATAGCACCTCTCTTATTTCTTAACTTATCAAAGTCTTATATACAACAAATAATTTATCCAGAAAACTGTACTTGTATGTGTATTAATTTTATTTACTACGTATACAAATATCTCACACTGTCTTCGCTATTTTACCAGTGAATGAGTTTAGCGAGACTTACAATTACAATTTTACTGACATCAAGACGATAGTTCGACTTATCGTGAGTCTTAAAAAAAAGAAAATGACTGTACTGAAACTGGAGAAAGTGAAGAGGAATGCAACGAGGATAGGTCATTCGCTGCCTGACCACGGTGGAGTGCGGTTGTGCCCGGCACCCCTCTGCTGTTTTCAGGCGAGCTGCCTCGTTTCGTCACTCAACCTTTGAGTAGTGAGGACGTGTGCTGCTGCTGCCCCTGGCGTTGATTAGTGGCAGTTATATTTTCACAGCATGACGCAGGCAAGCCGGAGACGCATAAACACAGTCTGTGTTGAGCTTATCCGTGGGGCTGTGACAGGAACTTCTATGGACCTGATACTACCTGCAATCATACGAGATACATATGGTATTGCTGACGAGGAGATATATGGAGTAGCGCTGAATGGCACGACGAGGATCTTTGTCAAGTTTAATTTGGCAAGTGTGTATGAGGCGGTGGTAGACAAGTACCAGGAGGTTACTTTGACAGTTAACTCCGCTGTGACCGTGCGACTTCACGACGTTTCTCGCCATTACACATGGGTTAAGATTAGAAATGTGCCATTCGAGGCGGATGATTCTGACATCCGTCTTGCGATGGGCAAATATGGTACAGTACATATGGCCACTGTTGGGAAGTGGGCCACTGGGCCATACGCAGGGAAACTCGAAGGAACGTATTCTGTGAAGATGACGTTACGTTACCCTATTCCGTCGTACGTAGTGCTGCCAGAATTTCGTACCCAGGTGTTTGTGACATACGCTGGGCAACGCCGGACCTGTCGGTTATGTGGGTCATATGATCACCTAGCGGCTCTGTGTGGAAGGAGGCGTGGCAACATGGAACAAAGGCAACGACATACAGCAATAGAGAAGAGTGAGGATTTGCCTTATGTGACTCTGCCTACACAAGGTGGGTCCTGGAGTGAGGAGGTCGAGAGAGCGGAGGAGATGGAGTCAGCAGGTGTGACGAGGGGGGGGGACACCCCTTCATTGAACGCAGCTCAGGTGTTGGAAGAGGACACCCCGACTGCGAGTGCTAGCGATGTGGAAGACTCATTAGCCATGGCTTTAAATGTGTTATTGGCTGACAAGAGTATTGGGAAGGTTGGGAGTCCAGATCTAGTTCTTGGGTCTGTTGTGGATCCGGGCGTGGAACAGGATCTGAGGTCTGCGCAGTGTGATAAGAATATTTTGATGCAAGCTGTGGAGGTGGAGGTCCACCGGGACAATGCATCAGACGACATGATGCAAGCAGAGGGAGCATCACGGAAGCGCGCTGCTGCGCTATCTGACTCCGAGGACGTGATCACGCCTGCTCAGCGCACTGGCAAAAAGTCCTGGGCGGAAGTTACGCAGAGAGGACACAGCGGCCCTAAGGGGCAGGAGTTGGTTAAGAGCGTTTCTAAAGGGGGGGAGAGGGACCGAGGTGTCACGAAACGATCTGGTGGCAAGACAGTACCAGGGTCAAGAAGGAAAACCACTCTGTAAGCTTCATGTGCATGACATTGAACATTAATGGATTGAGATCAGAGAGAAAGTGTGTATGGTTTAGTGAATATTTGGTGCGTAATAGTGTTGACGTGGTGTTCGTGCAGGAACACAACTACAGACCAGGTTATGAGTTGAAGGTAAATGGGTATAATGTGTATGTGGAGCATGCGATAAGGTTGAAAGGAGGAGTTGCCATCCTGGTAAGGGAAACTAGCCCGTTCGTAGTGAGGCATTGTGAGGGTGGGGAGGGGAGGGTGATTCGTGTAGATGGGTGGTGGGGTAGGGTACAGATGAGTTTGGTGTGTGTGTATGGTCCAGCAGAGGGAGATGTGCGTATTAAGAATAAATTTGTGAAGGATGTCTTAGTATATTATTTGCGTGCTTTGCCGGGTGTAGCTGTAATTGGTGGTGATTGGAATTGTGTGATAAGGCGTAAGGATGTGGAACATAGAGGGGCAGGGTATTGTTTGGGGATTTTGGGGGAATTATTAAATGGAGTGGGGTTAATGGACGTTGGACGGGGTGGGGTTGTAGAACATACTTTTGTTAGACGTGGATATGCGGCAAGACTGGATCGATTGTATGTGCCCCGAACAGTAATAGTGAGCAGAGTGCGTGTGGTGGACGCGGTTTTTTCGGATCACAGAGGAGTAATGGTGGACCTAGAATGGGAGGGATTGCCTAGAAGGGGTCAAGGTTATTGGAAGTTAAATGTGAAGCTTTTGCAGGGTGAGGAATGTCGTCAGTCTTTTGCGCAATTGTGGGAACGGTTGGTGGATGAGGCGCCGGGGGATGATGAACTGGTAAATTGGTGGGATTCGGTGGCTAAAAATCGTATCAGAGAATATTATATTTGTCGTGGGAGGGAAGATAATCGGTTAAAGTATGGGTTTCAAAGATATCTTGAAGGGCAGCTGCGGGACTGTTATGCAAGAGGAGGAGCAAGCTATCCAGTGCAGGACATTGAGGGTTTAAAGGAGAGTATTAGGGTACTGCAAAACGAGCGTTTTGATGGTGTGCGAATTATGGGAGGATTGGAAGAAGTGCTATGGGGTGACCGGCCGTCGGCTTGCGTGTTAAGAGGCCAGAGAAAGAGGAGAGTGACGATGGAGATGATGGGGTTAAACGTACATGTAGGGATGGAAGGGTATAGAGCGGGTCAAGCATTGGTAACGACAGAGGGTATGAGTGGATATGTAGACGCTTGGTTTAAGTCATATACGCAAAGTGTGGGCTTCCGTGAGGTGGCATTGAGGGAAATGGGAGAGTATGTGCAGTGTGAGCTTGATGGTCAAGATCGGGTGACATTAGGTGGGCCGATTACGGAGTGTGAGATTTGGCAGGCGTTGTCAGGAGTGAGCTTGGGAAAAGCGCCGGGTATAGACGGACTGCCAAATGATTTCTACGTAAAGAATTGGGGGGTTCTGAGTTTTTTTTTTAGTAAGGCTGTTTAACATACTTAAGGCGGCTGAGGTAATGGGAGAGCAGCAACGGACGGCCGTTGTGGTGTTGGTACCGAAAGGGGAGCAGTCAACGGTAATGGATTATCGGGCACTTTCGCTTATGTGTGGAGATTATAAGTTGTTTGCGAGAATATTAGGGAACAGAATCAAGAGGGTAATAGGCAAGGTAATTGATAGGGGGCAATATGGGGTGCCAGGAAGGCATGATTCGAGAATTTATAGAGAAACAGGGGGAGTTGGGTGATGGAGGTGTATTGGCGTTAGATTGGAAGGCTGCTTATGATAGTGTAGAAAGGGAAGGGTTATGGAGGTTTATGCGTTGGCAAGGTTTTGGGGAAGAAATAATATCTTGGGCAAAATTATTGTATCAGGGGGCATCGATGAGGGTGCAGGTTAATGGGAGGCTAGGAGTTAAAATACAGATGCGACGGGGACTGCGCCAAGGCTGCCCACTATCACAAATATTGTTTGCATGTATACAGGATCCATTTTATAGGGCCATTCGGAGGTGTGTTGCGGGAGGTGGGGAGGGTACTGACCGGGGGGAGGGGGGGGCTGGTATCGTAGGTTATGTGGATGACACGACTGTTTTGGTGAGAGGTAATGGGGATTTGCTTAGGGTGGGTAAGGTGGTGGATGTGTTTGGGGAGGCTTCAGGTATGAAAATTAATGTTGAGAAGACTAAGTTTCTAGACTTAAGGGATAGTACAAATGGGGATGAGGTGGTAGGGGGTGGGTGGAAGGTGGTGGATCAACTAATGATATGTGGGATAATTTATGTGAGAAATACACGGGTGGCTCAAGAGGTGAATTCGGTGAGAATAGTGAATGGAGTATTGAAAAGACTTGGTGGTTTGAGGGCGGCGCAACTAACGCTGCATCAAAGAGTAATAGTGACGAACGTGCTATTGTACAGCAAGATATGGCATGTCGTTGTCATGTACCCGCTGATGAGACGTGAGGTGAAGCGTTTACAACATGGGGTTTTTAGGTTTATATGGGGATCGGGCTGCGAATGGTTAAGTAGAGCGGTGTTAACACTTCCGGTCAGTCGAGGAGGGCTGGGACTTTTACCTCTGGAAAAAAGGATGATGAGCGTGTACCTAAAACGAAGTTATATAAGGGAGGGGTGCGGGAGGGGAGGTGGACTTGTGAGAGTACGTAAGGATATGCAACGGTGGTGGGGGGGTAGGGATTTAATAGTTGGTGAGGCCATGTTGAGGTTATTAATGACAGTGAGGGATCCGTCGTGTGTTAAATTGCGGGTCCTCGAAGGAGTGGAAGGTAGGTCAGTGGTGGCTGCTGTTGAAGGGGCATACCCTATGTATGCGTGGAACGAAATATGGACGCGTCTAAAACAATTACGTGTAAAACCGGGTGTTCGGGAGGTAATGTTTAGATTTTTACATGGGATTTTGCCGTCTGGGGTTGTCCTATTCAATAGGAGGATAAGGGAGGGAGGGGAATGTAGAGCGTGTGGAAGCATGGAGACAATTTTGCATGCGGTATATTTTTGTGACTGTATAGAAGTGGTGCGGGTCTGGTTAGGAAAGGTGTTCAGGTTAGTGGGTGGGGGAGGATTGCAGGTGTTGCGGGCTTTAAGTTTGGATATAGGTGGGGTGAGTAAGATGGTGGAGAATGCAGTGGCGTATTTGGTCACGGATTTTATATATACGTCATGGGCCATGAGGGAGGTGGGCGTGGATGAGAGGATAAAGGTGTTAGCTGCGACATTTTACAGAACTAAGTGTCGTAATAGGGAAATTTATGGAGATAGTTGGGAGACTGCTTTTACTGAGGACTATCGGAGTTTTAGGTTGGGGGATTTATGGGATTTACGTGCAATGTAAGGGGTCGCGGAGGGCTGGCTTCCCGATGAGGACAGTGTGAAAGGGTTTAGTGTGGAAGAGAATGAATATAGTACTGAGACATAAGTGCCTTTGACTGTATGATGAGCGGGTTGTGTGTTGTGAACGATACAAGTACTTCAATTTAATTATTAAGTATGCTAATGACAAAGGACGACAGACGTCGTAATGTGATGGAATATTATATATCTGCAACGAAATTATTGGTATGTGTGTAATGAAATGACAATGTGGGTGCACTGTGTGAATGTGAAATATATATATACACATGAAGTATTGCGTGTGGTAGGAAGGCTTCAGTATTTATCGACGTGTGAAGGTCATGCACTGTTATGTTTTGTGCTAACAGACTTACATCTTAGTAGTGGTTTTAATGATATGGGCGAAATATTTTTAGAAAGCTTGACTTATCCTGTTTTCTTAATACATATTGTTTTTTCATGGGAGCTCTATAGAGCTCGTAGGTTTAGGTTACCATTGAATTGATATATATTATAGGGTAATAAAAAAAAAATAAAAAAATAAAAAAAAAAAATCGCCGAGTCTGTCCTGCTTGTGGTGATCTCCACATGTGTTTCTGTGCGCTTGCATTCTTGACACGCCTGTCAATGTTGCATGTGTGTTACTTTTCTACCTGTTAAGTTCTGTGTGAGTGTTTCTGACTTCCCTATGTTGTTCTGTCTTTCTGAGTCATATAGCACCTCTCTTATTTCTTAACTTTTCAAAGTCTTATATACAACAAATAATTTATCCAGAAAACTGTACTTGTATGTGTATTAATTTTGTTTACTACGTATACAAATATCTCACACTGTCTTCGCTATTTTACCAGTGAATGAGTTTAGCGAGACTTATAATTACAATTTTACTGACATCAAGACGATAGTTCGACTTATCGTGAGTCTTAAAAAAAAGAAAATGACTGTACTGAAACTGGAGAAAGTGAAGAGGAATGCAACGAGGATAGTTCTTGAACTATGATGTATGAGCTATGACGAGAAACAAATGGAAATGAAAGTAATTGGAGGTCAGAAGAACCAGGGAAGACATTGATACGCAGAACATGCAAAATTCTCAAAGAAATAGAGTAGACAAGGCAGGAAACAGGTACTTTGGGGCACAACTAGAAGTTAATTAAGGACGCAGATGAGCGACAAGGATGTCAAAAAGTATTTCTTCGGCCACAGGGTGGTCAGTGACCTCGACGAAGTGGTTGAAGCAAACTCAGTTCATAATTTTGAGAGCAAGTGCGGTACGGCTTTCATGACTAGGAGTGAATCTGGCAAGCAACAAGCTGAGAAGCGAAGCCAGGAGCCAAGACTCTCGACCCTTGCAAACACACATGTCCGGAGAGTACAGCGTATATTTTCACACACACGCACACGCGCGCACACGCACACGCGCGCACACGCGCACGCGCGCACACGCACACGCGCGCACACGCGCACACGCGCACACACACTCACACGCACACAGCCATTAAACAGCCTTAAAAATAATTCCTATTTTCATCTTAGTACTCCAGGGATAACATAAACGTGTGTTTTAACGCTTATGCAAAGGTATTACGTTCTGTTTTTATTATCCCTGTGAGGCAATAAAGAAATGGAAAAGCTTCACTTAGCTCTGCTTCAACTTAGAAAAAATCTTTATGTTATTTAAAAGGACGGTAACTAGGGAGAATGAGTCTCCTAAGACTGGTTTTCCTTTGCCCATGGCAAACAATTCACTAAACTTTGCCCATGGCAAACAATTAACTAAACTTTGCCCATGGCAAACAATTAACTAAACTTTGCCCATGGTAAACAATTAACTAAACTTTGCCCATGACAAACAATTAACTAAGCTTTGCCCATGGCAAACAACTAAACTTTGCCCATGGCAAACAATTAACTAAACTTTGCCCATGGCAAACAATTAACTAAACTTTGCCCATGGCAAACAATTAACTAAACATTGCCCATGGCAAACAATTAACTAAACTTTGCCCATGGCAAAGTTTAGCATAGTGGCTCCTAATGGAGCCACTATGCTACCCTGGAAGGATGGAAAGCAGATTGCCTGGGACTACACCTGTACTGCCATACTCAGTAGCTGAAGGGGGTGGAGCTGCCAGCCATAAGGAGACCCAGAAAGACCCTCAAATATGAAGACCTTCCCTCTTGCTATAACTTCATCCCAATAGGGTCGGAGACCCTTGGAGCACGGGGCAAGTGTGCTCTAAAGTTCTTCAAAAAGCTGGGTGAAAAACTCATCATAGAAACCAAGGACCACAGGGCGCCAGCTTTTTCTTTCAGAGACTCAGTGTTTCGATCCAGAGGAGAAATGCCTGCAGCATTCTGGGCACGCTGCCCACTGCCGGGGAGCTGGGAGAAGTATTCGAGACGCAGCTCTGAGCTATCTATATTGTTTTACTCCCTATTGTATTTTTGTCAATGTATTTTTTTTAAATGTAGTGTGCACAGAATATAGAATATAAGGGGTGGTAGAAGAAAATATTCAGAGAGCTTCAGGGAGAACCTTGAGTTTTCCCTGAAGCAAGTTTATTCTTTTCTCTGAGGATGAGGGTCCCCAGGACAGTTCCATGAGTGGTACCTCCCTAATATAAACATATATATATATATATATATATATATATATATATATATATATATATATATATATATATATATATATATATATATATATATGTCGTGCCGAATAGGCAGAACTTGCGATCTTGGCTTAAATAGCAACGCTCATCTTGCCATATAGGACAAGTGAAAATTTGTGTATGCAATAATTTCGCAGAAATCGTTCTGAACCTAACGAAAAAAATATATTTCATTGTGTTTGTTTAGTATTAAATTATTGTAAACGTATTTAAAATATATTTAGTTGGGTTAGGCTAAAATAAATTGCACTTGTTATAATAAGGCTAGGTAAGTTTTCTAAGATTCTTTTGCTGCAAAATTAAAGATTTTTACATTAACATTAATGAAAAAAATATATCTTTAAACGTATAAGAGAAAATTTTACAAAGGACTTAATTTTAAATGAGTTCTTGTTAATTGACCAGTTTTACATATTTGGCACGACATACCCCTCAAGGAAGGTTCCTTGATGTTGGTGAGGGGCTCTTGATTTAGGGAATTAGATCTGTGCTCCAGTTCCCCGAATTAAGCCTGAATGCCTTCCACATCCCCCCCCCCAGGCGCTGTATAATCCTCCGGGTTTAGCGCTTCCCCCTTGATTATAATAATTGGCACGACATATATATATATATATATATATATATATATATATATATATATATATATATATATATATATATACCATGAATAATTTTCGTAAATATACTCGGATGCTTATAACGATGTCAGAAATTCTAACCTAGCATTGCAACTATCAGCTTGTAGTGTGTGGGAATATTATCATATAGGCTTTACATAAATTTATAACGTAGTTACGAGTAAGAATAAATATTTTTAATGTACACAAAGTACATTTATATCAGCTAAAACTTGACCTGAGGGTGAAGTGTTCTGCACTGGAAGAATTTACCTTAATAGTCGAGGTTGTTAGGTGATTATAGAATTTTGAACGCAGCCTAGAGTACCCAAGGACGACATAGTTAAGACCTGAAGGCACAAAAAGGTGAGGTTGATGGGAAATTTAACCAAAGCAAAAATTTTTGGAACTCATTGCCTGGAAGTGTTGAGTACGAGGACTTCCTGGATAGTGTCCAAAATTTCTATATCAAACAGTATGTGACAGAAATAATTGGACGTTATATCCTGGGTGACCTAGTTTTGGCAAATATGGAGACCCTCGTCAATAATATAGAGGTCACAGTAGAATGTGGCAAAAGTGAACATAAATATATATCTTTAGATATTACATGATGGTACAGTAATAGGATAATGCAGGAAGTTTTAAATTCTTTTCTCAGATGACAATGGACGGAGAGAACATTTCACTAATGTATAATGAAATAACACGACGAATAATTCTAACAATGAAGACCTATATAATTTGTGTGTGTGTGTGTGTGTGTATATATATATATATATATATATATATATATATATATATATATATATATATATATATATATATATATATATATATATAATTCTTTCTAAATTCGCCTTTTACATCTTTACCTGCGCCCATCAGTAGTCGACGTCCGGTCCCAGAAATCCGGTTAGTGTTCGGATGACGAGGGGAAGAATGTCTCCAAAGAAAACTGCAAAACGAAAATTGTAAAGATTGCCTTGGCTACAGAATTTTTAAACTGTGAAAGGAGGAATCTCTCTAAGGCCGAATTGAATTATCCGTAGCTGAAAACATGGACGTCTGAAGTGGCTACCATGAAAGAGGAGTGGGAGGCTAAAAACACGAGGAGAAGAAAAAGAAGAAGAAAAAGAGGGAGAAGATGAAAAATAAGAGGTGGGAGATGAAAAAGATGGAGCAGGAGACTAAAGAAAATAAAAAGATGAAAGAGAAGAATAGGAGAAATATAATGAGAAGCAAAATAATGAAAAGAATTAATTAAAAAAGAATAAAAAAATATAAAGAAAGAGAGAACAAAAGGAAGAAAAAAATGTGCAAGATACAGAGAAAGAGAGGTAGAGAGAGAGGTAGAGAAAGAGAGAAGGGACATAGAGGGGGCACTGGCAATGTCTTCAGCCAATTTCCTTCCTCAATAACAAAGAAAAAGTTTGACAATGATTCCTTCCGATAAACTTTAGCGTTTCTTCACGAATACCAGAGGAAAATGTAGGGCGGGGAAATATGAGGGGAAAAATGTAGGGCGGGAAATATGAGGGAAAAAAATGCTGGGCACGAAGACATAAATTGGAAAATGGAGAGAAAAATCGAGATAGGAAGACCAAGTTTAAGAAATAATGGCAGAGTAAATTACTATGAAGGAAGAAGGTAAAGAATACTGACTTTATGCAAAATGTATCCTAGTAGCTGGGAGCCAGAGATGACGATGCTGGGAGCCAGAGATGACGCTGCTGGGAGCCAGAGATGATGATGCTGGGAGCCAGAGATGATGCTGGGAGCCAGAGACCATGCTGGGAGCCAGAGATGACGATGCTGGGAGCCAGAGATGACGATGCTGGGAGCCAGAGATGACGATGCTGGGAGCCAGAGATGACGATGCTGGGAGCCAGAGATGATGCTGGGAGCCAGAGATGATGCTGGGAGCCAGAGATGATGCTGGGAGCCAGAGACCATGCTGGGAGCCAGAGATGACGATGCTGGGAGCCAGAGATGACGAGCTGGGAGCCAGAGATGACGATGCTGGGAGCCAGAGATGACGCTGCTGGGAGCCAGAGATGATGATGCTGGGAGCCAGAGATGACGATGCTGGGAGCCAGAGATGATGCTGGGAGCCAGAGACCATGCTGGGAGCCAGAGATGATGCTGGGAGCCAGAGATGATGTTGGGAGCCAGAAACGATGATACTGAGAGCCAGAGATGATGCTGGGAGCCAGAAACGATGCTTGAAGCCAGAGACGATGATGCTGGGAGCCAGAGACGATGATGATGCTGGGAGCCAGAAACGATGATGATGCTGGGAGCCAGAGACGATGCTGGGAGCCAGAGACGATGCTGGGAGCCAGAGACGATGATGCTGGGAGCCAGAGATGATGCTGGGAGCCAGAAACGATGCTTGAAGCCAGAGACGATGATGCTGGGAGCCAGAGACGATGATGATGCTGGGAGCCAGAAACGATGATGATGCTGGGAGCCAGAGACGATGCTGGGAGCCAGAGACGATGCTGGGAGCCAGAGACGATGCTGGGAGCCAGAGACAATGCTGGGAGCCAGAGACGATGATGCTGGGAGTCAGAGACAATGATGATGCTGGGAGCCAGAGACAATGCTGGGAGCCAGAGACGATGCTGGGAGCCAGAGACGATGCTAAGGGCCAGAGACGATGATGATGCTGGGAGCCAGAGACAATGCTGGGAGCCAGAGACGATGCTGGGAGCCAGAGACGATGCTGGGAGCCAGAGACAATGCTGGGAGCCAGAGACGATGATGCTGGGAGTCAGAGACAATGATGATGCTGGGAGCCAGAGACAATGCTGGGAGCCAGAGACGATGCTGAGAGCCAGAGACGATGCTAAGGGCCAGAGAGGATGATGCTGCTGGGATCCAGAGATGATGTTGGGAGCCAGAGACGATGCTGGGAGCCAGAGACAATGCTGGGAGCCAGAGACGATGATGCTGGGAGTCAGAGACAATGATGATGCTGGGAGCCAGAGACAATGCTGGGAGCCAAAGACGATGCTGGGAGCCAGAGACGATGCTAAGGGCCAGAGAGGATGATGCTGCTGGGATCCAGAAATGATGCTGGGAGCCAGAGACGATGCTGGGAGCCAGAGACGATGATGCTGCTGGGATCCAGAGACGATGATCCTGGGAGCCAAAGACGATGCAGGAAGCCAGAAGAGAGACGATGCTGATGCTAGAAGCCAGAGACGATTATGACGCTGGAAGCCAGAGAGACGATGGTGATGCTGGGAGACAGAGAGGGACAAAGATGTGCCACTTTCATTGTCACCTTTGCTCTTCTTTGCAAGCTTCACCGCCTCCTCCCACTATCTTCGCAGCCATTGTAAAAACCACCTGGTGTTAACTTTATACCTTCATTAAAGCTAACATAAGCTTAACATATCTGTCCTCGCTTTTCAGCTTTTATATACCTGTACAGCCTGACTTGGGGACAGACAGTTGGCACTAGCGGCTCGCAGTGCCACGTAACTCAGGAGCCAGTTGAACAGGTTTTTAAAGGAGATAATTGTCCAGCTTTCATTTTAAAAACCTGCTTTGCTCCGGCAGTATTTCTAATATTTGCTGGTAATAGTTTAATGTCTAGGACCACGGATGTTGATACAGTGTTCTATAATTTCAACCATAGCTCCCTCTACTTTTCACTGTCAATATTTTATACTTAATTTCGTCTCTCTCACTCACAGAGTTCAGTAAACAATACAACAATATACAGTAAACCAAATATTTTATCTGGTGTGGGGATTTTTTTTTTTTTTTGAGTTAAATAAATACAAAAGATCACTGGTGGTCTGGGCAGCCCCAGCAGTAACTGCCTGGAGTTTTTCTTCGATGTATCAGCTGTCTTATGTCCCTTTAGACTGTAATAAATTATTTTTAAAATCATAACTAAGCACTAAACCCACAAAGGTCATGCAGTGCTGCTGGGCTGTAATAGAACGGGTTACTAACAACCTCTCCCCCCCCCATTATATATATGCTATAGTATGTCGAGATCATTTTTGCGTCATGGGTGGATCGTCCACCTATGACGGCTTCAGCAGTAACCCCCATTCCCCTAACACCTTACCCTATCCGCTGCAGTGCCTACAGAAGCTGTGTTTGAGGATACAGAACTTCCCTGGCTCATTGTAGTGACAGCCCTTGACGTTACTACGTCGTTGAATCTATGACACTGGACGTCTTCACTTCTTTTGTCACTTCCAGCACCTAAAACGTCATTTAGTCACATGGGAGACAGTTTGTCGTACACAGTTGTGTTCCTGTTCAATTAATCTGTTCAACACACCATATACCTCTCAAATTGTGTTCAGCGTCACTCGAACTGTCCATCACTCGTCTTCAAGTTCAACTTGTGAACAATGTTCTTGGATAATGTCCTCAATGGGGAAGATTAATGTGAAACATCATTTAGCAGAAATAACTATGTGCATTTCAACACTGTCTCTGCTTCAGTTCTCCTTAATATGTTCGTGATTATTCACAAATAGGAAGAGTTACTGGCGCTACTGCGCATAAGAGAGTTACTGTACATGTGTTTCAACACTATCTTCCTCAGTTCTCCTTGGAGATTCTCGGATCATGACCTGACTTTCAAGGAGTACACACTGATACAGTCACGAATATTTTTACGTTTCAACGCGACCTGGCCTCGTCAGCGCTAACTCGTTCACTTGCCATATCCTCACTGCTCGTCAAATTCATTTATCGCAATACGTCTATATATAATCGATTATTGCTGACAATGTCTACGGGCATAGATGCCAGTTCTGACGACTTAGAGGAATCGAGGAATACGGATTCCTTGAGTCCCAGTGTTGACTGCTGAGTATAAGGCTACTAGATATGTTATTAGCCTCGAGGCTTATTACTATATATTTTTAATAGGTCTTAGGAATAGAGGCTTTCTCAGGCAAATCACTTGAAAGAAACGTTTCGCGAGTTCTGACAGGCAAGGAGGTAAGGAGTTTTGTGGCCACAACCCAGTTTATGTTCTTATCTGCAATGCTGTCTAGAATCAATTGAAATCTGCTAGGTCAGGAGCACATGTAAGATGTAAGCTGTTGCTTCGTTGTACAAATTTGATCTTTCTCCATCTCTAATAGAAAGAGGGAAGAGTCGTGATCTCCTTGGTCCACATCTATTTCTGGTCAGCGTGGGAACGTAGAGGGGGCCTAAGTCCCTCTTAATGCCCCTTTTTGGAAATAAATTTCTCCATAGCTGGTAAATAGGCGTCTAAAACAGTTTCGATTTCATTTTGCTATGTACTTCATTGTGCTAAATATTTGTATGTACTTGATAAATACCACAAGTCGCTTTTATCAAGCACACAGCACACTGATAAATTTTCTAGCATATACTAGGCAACAGCAGGTGACCAGGTGTTAAGCTGAGCAGTTCCTTGCAAGAGACTTACTCTCCTAGGCTATGTTTACTTATTTGTTTAAAGATGATACACGTTATGCGAGTCGTCAAACACACCACACTTATATTTTAAGATATTAAATTGTTTTAACTAGTTTTTACCTGCATGAAGCATTTTACAACTGTTCCTCGTGTGGTGTCTCGTGTTACCTCCATGATCCTTCACCTTTGCTCTCGGGAAATAAATACTCCTTGTGCTTGATGCTAATAAAAAATCTCGTATTTTGTTGCAGTGCAATAGAGTCGCCGAATAGAACTTGAGCCTCTAAATATTGACCTAATGTCTTCCTATGTGTTTCTGTAAGGCTGTAAACACGCTGTAAACAATATTGTTTACTGTTACAACCTTTTTAGATTTCTTCAACTGTCATAAAAATCTGCTGGTAGTTTATGAAGTGCAAATTTTACGTTCATCATTTCTGGCCTCTTAATTTATTATTTTCCCAGGAATCAGTTATATTCTTCACGTATACCGAAACACCATAAAAAAATGTATTTTCAGTAGACAGAGATACGAGAGATGAAGGAATACGAGCGAGGGAGCAATATAGAAATGAGAAAGATAGCAGATAGATAAGTCTAGGTAAATATAACAGAAGATTGGACTTACTCTCCACCCCTACGGCCATATTACTGTTGCTAGTGTGGCCGAAAAGCCACACTTTCAACCACAGTTTCCCTAAGTAAAAAAAAGTAGACAGTATTACCATTACCCACTAAAACTGGTGTATGAATATTGAAAAGAACAGAGGTAGCTTTTATTTCTTCATCTACTACTTCTAAAACTATTAATTATACAACAACTATTATATATATAGTAAAGGTCACTCTGACGATGATCTCAAATTAAACTTATCCACTAAGTGGCAATAGTCGAGGAATGAATTCAAAATCAGCTAAGAGCAATGGATATGGCTAGTGCATTTGAACGTATATGGCATCAGGTACTCTTGGCAATAATACAAGCACAAGGAATCTCTGGCTCTGCACTACGCTTCTATAATAGCCACCTTCAACGTAGATCTCCAAGAGACCTGGAAATGGGAAGTACAATGGCTGCACTTTAAGGGAGGGGTTTAGGATATTGGCAGTTTGGAGGGACGTCTAAACTGTCGTATCTGAGCGACTCTGCAAAGACACTGATGATGTATGAGTGATGGTGAAAGTGTTGAATGATGATGCTTTCTATCTCTTTTTAGCTCATCTTGCCTCGGTAGGAAACAGCTGACGTGTTAATATATATATATATATATATATATATATATATATATATATATATATATATATATATATATATATATATATAGATATATATATATGTCGTGCCGAATAGGCAGAACTTGCGATCTTGGCTTAAATAACAACGCTCATCTTGCCATATAGGACAAGTGAAAATTTGTGTATGCAATAATTTCGCCAAAATAATTCTGAACCTAACAAAAAAAATATATTTGATTGTGTTTGTTTAGTACTAAATTACTATAAACGTATTTAAAGTATATTTAGTTGGGTTAGGCTAAAATAAATTGCTCTTGTTATAGTAAGGTTAGGTAAGTTTTCTAAGTTCCTTTTGGTGCAAAATTAAAATTTTTTACATGAACATTAATGAAAAAAATATATCTTTAAACGTGTAAGAGAAAATTTCAGAAAGGACTTAATTTTAAATGAGTTCTTGCTAATTGACCAGTTTTACATATTCGGCACGACATATATATATATATATATATATATATATATATATTTAGGTAGTAGGTTGGTAGACAGCAACCACCCAGGGAAGTACTACCGTCCTGCCAGATGACTGTGAAACAAAAACCTGTAACTGTTTTGCATGATGGTAGGATTGCTGGTTTCTTTTTCTGTCTCATAAACACGCTAAGATAACAGGTATATCTTGCTACTCCTACTTACACTTTGGTCACACTTCACAGACACGCACATGCATATATATATATACATACATCTAGGTTTTCTCCTTTTTCTAAATAGCTCTTGTTCTTTTTTATTTCTTCTATTGTCCATGGGGAAGTGGAAAAGAATCTTTCCTCCGTAAGCCATGCGTGTCGTATGAGGCGACTAAAATGCCGGGAGCAATGGGCTAGTAACCCCTTCTCCTGTATACAATTACTAAAAAAGAGAAGAAGAAAAACTTTATAAAACTGGGTTGCTTAAATGTGCGTGGATGTAGTGCGGATGACAAGAAACAGATGATTGCTGATGTTATGAATGAAAAGAAGTTGGATGTCCTGGCCCTAAGCGAAACAAAGCTGAAGGGGGTAGGAGAGTTTCAGTGGGGGGAAATAAATGGGATTAAATCTGGAGTATCTGAGAGAGTTAGAGCAAAGGAAGGGGTAGCAGTAATGTTAAATGATCAGTTATGGAAGGAGAAAAGAGAATATGAATGTGTAAATTCAAGAATTATGTGGATTAAAGTAAAGGTTGGATGCGAGAAGTGGGTCATAATAAGCGTGTATGCACCTGGAGAAGAGAGGAATGCAGAGGAGAGAGAGAGATTTTGGGAGATGTTAAGTGAATGTATAGGAGCCTTTGAACCAAGTGAGAGAGTAATTGTGGTAGGGGACTTGAATGCTAAAGTAGGAGAAACTTTTAGAGAGGGTGTGGTAGGTAAGTTTGGGGTGCCAGGTGTAAATGATAATGGGAGCCCTTTGATTGAACTTTGTATAGAAAGGGGTTTAGTTATAGGTAATACATATTTTAAGAAAAAGAGGATAAATAAGTATACACGATATGATGTAGGGCGAAATGACAGTAGTTTGTTGGATTATGTATTGGTAGATAAAAGACTGTTGAGTAGACTTCAGGATGTACATGTTTATAGAGGGGCCACAGATATATCAGATCACTTTCTAGTTGTAGCTACACTGAGAGTAAAAGGTAGATGGGATACAAGGAGAATAGAAGCATCAGGGAAGAGAGAGGTGAAGGTTTATAAACTAAAAGAAGAGGCAGTTAGGGTAAGATATAAACAGCTATTGGAGGATAGATGGGCTAATGAGAGCATAGGCAATGGGGTCGAAGAGGTATGGGGTAGGTTTAAAAATGTAGTGTTAGAGTGTTCAGCAGAAGTTTGTGGTTACAGGAAAGTGGGTGCAGGAGGGAAGAGGAGCGATTGGTGGAATGATGATGTAAAGAGAGTAGTAAGGGAGAAAAAGTTAGCATATGAGAAGTTTTTACAAAGTAGAAGTGATGCAAGGAGGGAAGAGTATATGGAGAAAAAGAGAGAAGTTAAGAGAGTGGTGAAGCAATGTAAAAAGAGAGCAAATGAGAGAGTGGGTGAGATGTTATCAACAAATTTTGTTGAAAATAAGAAAAAGTTTTGGAGTGAGATTAACAAGTTAAGAAAGCCTAGAGAACAAATGGATTTGTCAGTTAAAAATAGGAGAGGAGAGTTATTAAATGGAGAGTTAGAGGTATTGGGAAGATGGAAGGAATATTTTGAGGAATTGTTAAATGTTGATGAAGATAGGGAAGCTGTGATTTCGTGTATAGGGCAAGGAGGAATAACATCTTGTAGGAGTGAGGAAGAGCCAGTTGTGAGTGTGGGGGAAGTTCGTGAGGCAGTAGGTAAAATGAAAGGGGGTAAGGCAGCCGGGATTGATGGGATAAAGATAGAAATGTTAAAAGCAGGTGGGGATATAGTTTTGGAGTGGTTGGTGCAATTATTTAATAAATGTATGGAAGAGGGTAAGGTACCTAGGGATTGGCAGAGAGCATGCATAGTTCCTTTGTATAAAGGCAAAGGGGATAAAAGAGAGTGCAAAAATTATAGGGGGATAAGTCTGTTGAGTGTACCTGGTAAAGTGTATGGTAGAGTTATAATTGAAAGAATTAAGAGTAAGACGGAAAATAGGATAGCAGATGAACAAGGAGGCTTTAGGAAAGGTAGGGGGTGTGTGGACCAGGTGTTTACAGTGAAACATATAAGTGAACAGTATTTAGATAAGGCTAAAGAGGTCTTTGTGGCATTTATGGATTTGGAAAAGGCGTATGACAGGGTGGATAGGGGGGCAATGTGGCAGATGTTGCAAGTGTATGGTGTAGGAGGTAGGTTACTGAAAGCAGTGAAGAGTTTTTACGAGGATAGTGAGGCTCAAGTTAGAGTATGTAGGAAAGAGGGAAATTTTTTCCCAGTAAAAGTAGGCCTTAGACAAGGATGTGTGATGTCACCGTGGTTGTTTAATATATTTATAGATGGGGTTGTAAGAGAAGTAAATGCGAGGGTCTTGGCAAGAGGCGTGGAGTTAAAAGATAAAGAATCACACACAAAGTGGGAGTTGTCACAGCTGCTCTTTGCTGATGACACTGTGCTCTTGGGAGATTCTGAAGAGAAGTTGCAGAGATTGGTGGATGAATTTGGTAGGGTGTGCAAAAGAAGAAAATTAAAGGTGAATACAGGAAAGAGTAAGGTTATGAGGATAACAAAAAGATTAGGTGATGAAAGATTGAATATCAGATTGGAAGGAGAGAGTATGGAGGAGGTGAACGTATTCAGATATTTGGGAGTGGACGTGTCAGCGGATGGGTCTATGAAAGATGAGGTGAATCATAGAATTGATGAGGGAAAAAGAGTGAGTGGTGCACTTAGGAGTCTGTGGAGACAAAGAACTTTGTCCTTGGAGGCAAAGAGGGGAATGTATGAGAGTATAGTTTTACCAACGCTCTTATATGGGTGTGAAGCGTGGGTGATGAATGTTGCAGCGAGGAGAAGGCTGGAGGCAGTGGAGATGTCATGTCTGAGGGCAATGTGTGGTGTGAATATAATGCAGAGAATTCGTAGTTTGGAAGTTAGGAGGAGGTGCGGGATTACCAAAACTGTTGTCCAGAGGGCTGAGGAAGGGTTGTTGAGGTGGTTCGGACATGTAGAGAGAATGGAGCGAAACAGAATGACTTCAAGAGTGTATCAGTCTGTAGTGGAAGGAAGGCGGGGTAGGGGTCGGCCTAGGAAGGGTTGGAGGGAGGGGGTAAAGGAGGTTTTGTGTGCGAGGGGCTTGGACTTCCAGCAGGCATGCGTGAGCGTGTTTGATAGGTGTGAATGGAGACAAATGGTTTTTAATACTTGACGTGCTGTTGGAGTGTGAGCAAAGTAACATTTATGAAGGGATTCAGGGAAACCGGCAGGCCGGACTTGAGTCCTGGAGATGGGAAGTACAGTGCCTGCACTCTGAAGGAGGGGTGTTAATGTTGCAGTTTAAAAACTGTAGTGTAAAGCACCCTTCTGGCAAGACAGTGATGGAGTGAATGATGGTGAAAGTTTTTCTTTTTCGGGCCACCCTGCCTTGGTGGGAATCGGCCGGTGTGATAATAAAAAAAATATATATATATATATATATATATATATATATATATATATATATATATATATATATATATTAGTGTGTGTGTATGTATGTGTGTGTGTGCGTATGTGTGTATGTGTGTACTCACCTAGTTGAGGTTGCGGGGGTCGAGTCCGAGCTCCTGGCCCCGTATGTGTATGTGTATGTGTATTGTGTGTGTATTGTGTGTGTGTAGTGTGTGTGTGTGTAGTGTATGTGTGTAGTGTGTGTGTGTAGTGTGTGTGTTGTGTGTGTGTGTAGTGTGTGTGTGTAGTGTGTGTGTGTAGTGTGTGTGTAGTGTGTGTGTGTGGTGTGTGTAGTGTGTGTGTGTAGTGTGTGTGTGTAGTGTGTGTGTGTAGTGTGTGTGTAGT
This sequence comes from Cherax quadricarinatus, assembly GCF_038502225.1. Taxonomy (NCBI): domain Eukaryota; kingdom Metazoa; phylum Arthropoda; class Malacostraca; order Decapoda; family Parastacidae; genus Cherax; species Cherax quadricarinatus. The sequence continues at coordinate 53,401,475 of NC_091303.1, read as the reverse complement.
GTGTGTGTGTGTGTGTGTGTGTGTGTGTGTGTGTGTGTGTGTGTGTGTGTGTGTGTGTGTGTGTGCGCGCGCAAAATAAGCCAAAGCTGTGGACTTGGCTTAAAAAAACAAGGGTCATTTCTGTCGATAAATATTCTGATTTATTTCAAACCTTCAACACCGTATAAAAAAACTTATTCCACAATCTGCATTATTCTTCTGCATGCACTGACTTACAGAGGTTGCATGATCCAAGAAAGGGATGCCTTTGTCTGATCATGCAACGACTAAAATATACAAGATTGATGGACTGAACACTTCGACTCCAGGCTGAGGGACTGATTTCGTCAAACTCCTCCTTATGCCTTCCTGCTTTGTATAAGACTGATGAAGCCACTGTGTGGCGAAACGTTTCTTCAATAAAGATTCCCCTATGTTGCATAAGTGTCTCAATGCTTCAAGCTGTCGGTTTTCAAAACCATTTATCACACACACACTCACGACTAAATTATACTTCACACATTAGGTGAGAGAATGACGATTACCAGCTGGGTGAGCCAAGGACCTTGTTCATCTAGGTGAGAGGGAAATATCTCTTATTCCTCGGATAACATTTATAACGGGTTGGACGGATCTTTTTTAGTGGGTTTGGGTTTAACTAGGTCCTGCGGGTTTGTAGTTAGAGCTCTGGTATAAATTTGTTTCTCCTGTAACAGATACAACATTCGGGCAAATCCCTAACAATAGTTTTTACCATGTCCTCCCTGTCAGGCACACCGAAATATTTCTCTCCCGTCCAGAGTCAGGGGCACTAGGTAGAGGCAATTCGTTCTACATTACTGAAACAAGAAACAAGGTGACTCCTGTCCGTGAGCTTCAGGAGTTCCTACTGGGTCTCTGGAAGAAGTTTCACCGAAGAGAAACAAAACATTCTCCTTAGCGCAAAGAAATATAAGAGAGAATGAGATATATGACTGACCATCGTCTGGAGTCTCCTTAGACTTCAGCTTAAAATAGAAGAACGTAATTGACATATGCCACAACCACCACCTCCTTTTCTTGCTCCTCCTCCTACTCCTCGTCTCTGCCTTCGCCTCTTCCTCCTCTTCTCTCTCAGCACTATCGTCAAGGAGGGATGAATGAGGGTTTGTGCTGCTGTCTTCAACAGACTTCACTTCTTCGCTTTGTGACAGAGTCCAGCAGCCTCGTCAGGAGAGGATGCGGGCGCCTGGCTGGCTGGCCGGCGAGGTGCAGTGTCAACACAGGACCAACTTAAGCTAAATGTACCACGCAACTTGTTAACTAGGGTGAGGGCGGAGGAGCTCCAACAGTGCTCCTGTCCTCTCTGTTTCTCTCTTAATTAACAGCTTGAACTCACGTGAAACTCATATTTCAATATGTGATTTATAATTTAGAGCCGTTGCTCGCATGTTTTTTTTTTTTTTTCACAACAATGGCATACGGAAACAAAACTGTTGTAACAGTTATTCAAGTAATAGAAGCAATATTCAGTTGTTGAAGGTACTAAAGCATGAGCGCCTCCTGAAGCGCGTGCGCTTCCTCGCGCACACGAGACTGTCCACTTCAGATTGTAGCGTCGATTCTGGGATCTGAAGCGGTATATGATCAGATTATTCAAGTGTTACGAGGATAAACTACATTATAGACACTACTAGAGGAAATACCAAAATACCAAGGGATATACTGGCAAACACTTTTTGACAAGTCTTTGGCTATATCTAATGTAACTCCTCAGTAACGTATAGGAAGTAAATGGCAAGTTGTCTGTAATAATGACTGACTTGGCAGACTAAGCTTTCACATGGACGAAGTTGTGTTCTGTTAAATCTTTATCAGTTCATGATTTGATAAAGATCTGTTAAAATCTTCATTGGTTCACTACTTGACAAAATATTATTCCAGTGAAAGTTCATTCTGTAAAGTTTGTTCTTCACTGTTACGATATTGCTAGAAATTAATTCCAACCCTGTTAATTTTCTTTTAGTAATTTAATTTTTTTTTTTTTTTTTTTTTTTTAAAGATTAGCCGGTATTCTCCCGGCCCGGGCCTTTTCCAAGTGGTGGCCCGGCCTTGGCTCCCTCTTTAGGGAGTGTCTGAGACCTAAGTCTCCCATGGGAGGAGGCACAAGTACCTCCTCATCTTTGGGACTAACTGTCCCCAGGCCTAGCCACAAGCTAGGCCTCTCTGGTCTGCCATCCCCGCCCCAAGGGGGTAAATGGGAATGACAGTCTTATGAGCTAAAGGCTCGGGCTCAGGCAGCTACCCTACCCTAGAAGGGTTAGGCATGGTGTCGATTAGTAATTTAATGGGAGCTCCCAACAGGTACCTTTATTTTCGAAGCTGTTAGCAGAGTTGGCCATATTCTACGTAAATATAATTAATCGTTCTAAAAATCTCCAAAATGGGAAGCCTCAATGGTTGTCAATTTTCAATTCCTCAAAAATTTCTTTTCGATAATTTGATAACGCCTCTTCTGATTGGCTTCAAATTTCCCATTTCAGACTTTCGCACTTAAATAAGAAATGTGATGATCAGATGTAAATTTTGTGAATTTTATGTATGAAATAGTGGAGAGATTTCCGTGTGATCACTGAGCAATGCTTCTTCCGATAGTCTTCAAACTACTTAATCAGGTATTTATCACATTCTGTTTTCAGCAAATTATGTTAGTAATTTTATGTTATTTTAGGCTAGGTTATACTGTGTTTGGTTAGATCGGGTTAGTTTTCGTTTGATTAGTTTAGGCTAGGTTTCCTTTGGTTAGGTAAGGTTAGGTTTCGTTTGGTTAGGTTGTCGTCAAATACAAATTAACGAATTAGTTTTTTTTCATCACGTCGACCGTCTCCCACCGAGGCAAAGTGACCCAAAAAACACTTTCATCATCATTTACAAATAATCACTGTCTTTGCAGAGGCGCTCAGATACGACAGTTTAGAAGTCACTCCAAACAGCCAATATCCCAGACCCGCTGCTTGAAGTGCAGACATGGTACTTCATACCTCCAGAACTCGAGTCTGGGTAACCAGTTTCCCTGAATCCTTTCACAAAATATTACCCTACCCTCACTCCAACAGCTCGTCAGGTCCCAAAAACTACTCGTCTCCATTCACTCCTAACACACACACATGCCTGCTGCATGTCCACCCCCCTGGCACACAAAACTTCTTTTAACCCCTCCCCCCATCCTTTCCTAGGACGACTCCTACCCCTCTTCCCCTCCACTACAGATTAATACACACTCCAAATCATCCTATTTTGCTCCATCGTCTCTAAATGACCAGACCACCTCAACCCTTCTTCAGCCTTCTAAGTAATACTTTTAATAACTCCAAACCTTCTCAAAATTAAATATTTCAATATGATGATCATTTTTTTGTGAAGACCCATAGAGAGGACGTTGCTACACAGTAACAAACTGTTGATAAACAACAAATATAACTACAGTGAGTACATTGACTGCAGGTTTGGAGTGAGCGATGACAAATTGCATACTAATAAAAACAACTGCAGTCATAGTAAAAAAAAATTAAGAAGATTCTGCACTAAAAATTTCAGATTTTATGGGGAGGATTCAGCTAGCAGTAAAGAGCCCTCGTTTATTATATCGTGGTTTTGGATCCACATTTCAGTCTAGCTATTAATACAGATTGTCCACTATTAGTGTTGAATAAAAGGCTGTGATGGGTATATTTTTTTCACATATAAGCACCATTGCTTATTCCCATCATTAGTTGTAAAGTGTTCGAAATTTGAATCTTGCAACAAAAATAATAATTTAGAATTTAACTTGTTTCTAATTGGTTTAATTACAATAAGAGGAACAAGTAGAATAAATTAAATGACTAAAAGCTTCCTGGTAAATTAAAGTAATGACCTGTTACTGAAAATGGGCATAATTATGTTACTTAAATTGTCTTTGATGCTCCAGTGATTATCCAGATTTACCCATTGTATATACAGCACTTTCAAAATTAGAAATATAACTGGTATAACTTACTACGGGACTGATTTAGTGAGAAATTATTTTCAAACATAAACTCTGGTGGCCTGGTGGTTAACGCTCTCGGTTCACACGGCGAGGGCCTGGGTTCGATTCCCAGCCAGAGTAGAAACATTGGACGTGTTTCTTTCCACCTGTTGTCTATGTTCCCCATCAGTAAAATGGGTACCTGGGTGTTAGTCGACTGGTGTGGGTCGCATCCTGGGACACTGACCTAATTTGCCCGAAATGCCTCCGGAGCATAACAAGGGACTTTCTATATAGTAATATGTCATTGTAATCAGCTAGGACTGTATACCCTGTACATGTACTTGTAGTAAAATAAAGATATTATATTATTATTATATTATTATTATTATATTATTATATTATTATTATTAAACATGAGCTTTGTTTGCTGTGTTGGATAATTTTTTACAGTACTTTGAAAAGAAAAGCTGAGCACTTCTGCACATTTGCTGCTTAGGGCACTATTGCATTATAACTGCATGGAAGACATAGCATTATCAAGGGCTGCCTTGAAATATGTACAAGGTGTCTCAACAAAACATATACTCACTCCTTTTCTTGCTAAGTATGGTTTATGAGCCTACCCACATAGTGGCATGGCACTGACTCGAGTGCTTCAGTATACGCTAGTTTTAAGCCGGATGCTTGAAGAGTTAAACGTGAAATTGAGCAGTTCTGTGCAGCTATCCAAGTGGAAACTTTTGCTGGTGTTTGTTGTTCAGCTCTTCACCATTTTATCAGTGGCTTTTGCCAATAGTGAACACTTTTAATTACGTGAAAAACTAATTCTTTACTGAATTCTATAATACATGTTTCTTCTTCAGTAAATATCATGTAGTATTTTTTATGGGATATGTGTATATATTTTTTGAGACACCCTGTAGTAAAGAGTACATTGTAGCATCCTGAAAGAAGCAATGTTTGTCGTTTACAAGTCAAGGGCTGCTGATGTAAAATGGGACACATTTGCCTGTTTGGAATGGGTCATTGGATTCTTTGTATGTCAGTATTGTAGTGTTTTGAAGAAAGAAAAACAGTACTTTCTGTGTAGAATAAAGCTTCACTGCATACCTCCTAAACCATCTGTTTACGATCTCTGTATTACTTCATAGCTCTTCTTCCTTAGCTTAAGACACTTGCATTCCAATAGAAAATAAGGGCAAACTGATCTAGAAAGTGAGAGGTAATAAGACTAGTGATTTAAGAGCTATTCACTTAAGTTTTTATCCTTACTAGTTCATAGGAATTCATTCCCAGAAAGATTCATTTAGGTTTTTAAAATCTAAGGTAAAAAAAAGCTTTCGCAGTGCAGTAAATTCTCTCCTTAATGGATTATTTGGGAGAGGGGGTGTATGGTAATGTCAATTGTCCACAACTCTGTAATTCTGAAATTAATATTTCATAATTGCCTGGTAGTCTTCTGAAGTAGTGGACTTGGTTCACTGATGCAGGACACAACAAGACACACTGAGAAGATGTAGAAATCTACATCTTCTCAGATGTAGATTTCTAAGAACCACACATTGTGTCTTGGCACCACCACTTGCTTTAGAAACCATTGTTAATTGCACTTTACCTAATACGTTAATAAAGCCACACACAATCTTCTGAATCCAGGGAAAATTAGAGACCGAACGATGAGTGTATGCATGGGTGAAGACAGGCAGTAAACTGGCATGAATGGCCTACGGCTCAGGGAACAACAAAAACAGGTTAGTCCTGGATGTGGCTGCTGTAGCCCATAATGGACAAAAGTTGCAGTTAGCAGACTTGGCCCAGTCCTTCACAAGATAACTGGACACTATTGCTATGCACAATATATGGAATTACAGAGTTTTGTCCATTTTGTCCAATAATTAAAGTGCTTGTCTGGCTATTTTTTTTGTCCTAAATTGTCAAAATCTGTTAACGAGAGGTTTTACTGTACATTAAGTTATTCCTGCCTTCATTTGTGCTGCCATTAACTAAAGATATCAAAATAGTACTAAATTTTAATTTCTCTTAAGAATGAAGTTGAAAAGGTGGGTAGATGCTAGTAAGAAAGCCGATTAACTTTCTATAGTTTATCATATTTATTGGAAATTTTTGGAAAGCTAATAGTTACGTCATGATCCAAGGTTACATGTAGACTGTCCAGCTAGGTGCCGCACAATCAAAATTTGAAGTGATTAGAAGGTCCCAAGAAAGGGCCATCTGGACTCTAATTAAAGCATTGCATTGCTCAATCTACCATTTAGTCCTAATTTCCTGCTGGCATGAATTTTCCACTGCTTTCATCTTAGTCACCGGGCAAAGATATTAAAAGGAAAAGCCAGAATTGAACTACTTCAGCGTATTTTTTATCCATTGTGACACGAGATACAAGATGTCTGCAGTGTATATTGAATTTCTAAGTGGCTTGTATTCTGGCAGATAAAAAGTTTTGAGTTTTGGAGGTCCTTAAAAATATTTGTCTTGCTTTTCTTCTTTATTTGGTATTAGGCTCTGGGAATTATAAACATAATTTAGTGATCTCTGATAGTTTGTGGTTCTCTGAGCTGTAGTATTGTTTGTTAAGTTGTTGAGCCAATAGTATTCTTTGTGAGTTTTAGAGTTAGCATTGAAAACTGGGTTTGGCAAATGTTTTGTTAGAAGGATAAATTGTAAAGAACCTGCCAAGTATGGGCCAACAGGCCTCCTGCAGTGTTCCTCCTTTCTTATGTTATGTTCTTATGTTCTTATATTTCACCTATTATTATAATCAAGGGGGAAGCTCTAAACCCGGAGGATTATACAGCGCCTGGGAGGGGGGGGGGGATGTGGAATGCATTCAGGCTTAATTCGGGGAACTGGAGCACAGATCTAATTCCCTAAATCAAGAGCCCCTCACCAACATCAAAGAACCTTCCTTGAGGGGGATGTTTCACCTAACACTAATTTTTAAGCCCAATGTTGGGTGAAATATTTGTCAAAAAAAGATGTGTGTTACCAAAGCAGTCAGGTAATCACTGTTCATGGGTCGTCTGCCAGCCAGCCGGCAGTAAATTACTAATTAGGGCAAGCTGATCCTAAATTGTAATTATAATCATGGGGGAGCGCTAAACCCATAGGATTACACAGCGCCTTTGGGGGGGGGTGGAAGGTATTCAGACTCAATTCAGGGAACCGGAGTACAGATCCAATTCCCTAGATCAAAAGCCCCTCACCAGAGTCAAGGAACCTCCCTTGAGGGGGCTGGTCCTAAAGAGAACGTTCAGAGTGTTATTGGGCAGCAGACCCAGAAATTTGCTAATTTGCATAAAAGGAATGTGTACAGTTTGTATTTTCATAACTTATAACGACGTTTCGGTCTGACTTGGAACATTTAGTAACACAGTGATTAGTATAATTATTCCAAGTCGGACCGAAAAGTCTTTCTGCTATGTGCGGGTATTTGTGGACTGATATATAATTGTATAAGAAAGGTTCAGGATACTTTTACGATGAGTAAGGATATATCTGCTAATTTTGTAACATAATTAAAATTAGGGGAATATTGACTTTCGTGCAGTAACTAAAGACTGTGTCATTTGCTCGGCTTCAAACCTTCAGTGCCAGCGAATTTTCCTCAATGGACAGTGTCATTAATATTGAGATATGCCATTTTTATAAGGAAATGGAAAATTAGCTTCCATGCATTATCTTGAGAACTGCTCTTCAGATCAACTTCAAACTCTCAACACCGGTTTAGTGTGTATATTGAAAAATCTGAATTGGTTTTGGGATATGTAAGTGAAAATTTTACAATTTTAATAAACAAATTGAGATGATTTCAATGTAATAACTTAAAAAAATGTCACTTATATGTATCTTACTTAAATGTATCTTACTTAAATGTATCTTACTTAAATGTATCTTACTTAAAGAAAGTTAATGCCTTTACAGGTGCTTTACACGAGATAATTTGATGTTATTAAAAATAAGAAGTGGGATGTAAAGCCGAAAAATTAACTTGAACCTTATAAAGCTTTAATGCTACTCAAAATTAATTTTACTGCAATTATCTACAGCAAATTAAATATTAATTTTGATTTTTCACTCCAAACTATTTCGAAAAATTGAGCTTGTTCATGTTTCATTATTTTGTAAATGTTATGTTCCAGTTTTTGTACGGAAGACAAACTGTTAAGAATATTATATTAATCAACCTACTGATTAATGTGATATGAGTGTGTCTGCTGGATGTTGATTTATGTGATATAACTGTGTCTGCAGAATGTTGATTAATGTGATATAATTGTGTCTGCAGAATGTTGATTAATGTGATATAATTGTGTCTGCTGGATGTTGATTTATGTGATATAATTGTGTCTGCTGGATGTTGATTTATGTGATATGATTGTATCTGCAGAATGTTGATTTATGTGATATAATTGTGTCTGCAGGATGTTGATTTATGTGATATGATTGTATCTGCAGGATGTTGATTTATGTGATATAATTGTGTCTGCAGGATGTTGATTTATGTGATATGATTGTATCTGCAGGATGTTGATTTATGTGATATAATTGTGTCTGCAGGATGTTGATTTATGTGATATAATTGTGTCTGCTGGATGTTGATTTATGTGATATAATTGTGTCTGCTGGATGTTGATTTATGTGATATAATTGTGTCTGCAGGATGTTGATTTATGTGATATAATTGTGTCTGCAGAATGTTGATTAATGTGATATAATTGTGTCTGCTGGATGTTGATTTATGTGATATAATTGTGTCTGCAGGATGTTGATTTATGTGATATGATTGTGTCTGCAGGATGTTGATTTATGTGATATAATTGTGTCTGCAGGATGTTGATTTATGTGATATAATTGTGTCTGCTGGATGTTGATTTATGTGATATAATTGTGTCTGCTGGATGTTGATTTATGTGATATAATTGTGTCTGCTGGATGTTGATTTATGTGATATAATTATGTCTGCAGGATGTTGATTTATGTGATATAATTGTGTCTGCTGGATGTTGATTTATGTGATATAATTGTGTCTGTTGGATGTTGATTTATGTGATATAATTGTGTCTGCAGGATGTTGATTTATGCGATATAATTGTGTCTGCAGGATGTTGATTTATGTGATATAATTGTGTCTGCAGGATGTTGATTTATGTGACATAATTGTATCTGCTGGATGTTGATTTCTGTGATATAATTGTGTCTGCTGGATGTTGATTTATGTAATATGTGTCTTCAGAATGTTTATTTACAGCTCCTGTGCATCTTGGAGGGTGCCACCTCTCAGTCCAAATTTTGTATCTTGGAGGGTGCCACCTCTCAGTCCAAATTTTGTATCTGCCTTTCTCTGTTGCCATACAGAGTTATGTTGGATACTTGTCTAATGTCCTTCAAATCTTTGTATTATCGTAGATATGTGGATGACTTCTATTTTTATGATAGAACGTATATAATGAAGTTGTAACATTTCCTAGCTATTACTTTTGCTTTTATAAAGTAATTCCAAATTTACAGGAACTAGGTTTCTTGAGTGTTTAAGTAAAAGTTAAGAGAATCTTGGTGTTGTTGATCTCCGACTACTTGACCTCATCTGGAGGGTTAACTTGTAATTCATATTCTCGAGCTGCAACTCCTGTGCTTCTTGAGAGTCTGGAGCAGTAGTTTCAAGGTCATTCGCTTGTTGTAAGGTGGAGGCTGCTGGAACTACTGAATATATCTCTCAGATCGCGCAGCGTCTGACACACATCTAGTTCGATTAACAAAAATGATAAACTCAATATTAGGATGCAGACGAAAACTAACCCGGTGATGGAAATAAATTATCAAATCAACTGACAGCTACCAACTATGCACTAATGTACCAGGGCCAGGATTTATGCCCCTCTCTCTCTCCGTACCTCCCCTTCCATTCTGTTTCCTCCTCTCCCCGTTTCTCCCCATCTTTTCTCTCCTCTCCCTTCCCATCTCTTCTTTTCCCTTCCCTTCCCTTCCCACCCTTCTCTTCCCTCCCCTTCCCTTCCTAACTTGCTAGGCGAGGAGCAGTAGGAGAGTGTTCAGAGTCATAACACTGTTTACTTTACAATTTCCTCCACCTCGTTCGTCAGTGATGAAGGAAATCACATGAGATGTCGTCAAGGTTCTCTCTCCTAGGAAAACACTGCTTCAGTTGCAGAACTACGCCAACTTGCAGTATCTCTCCAAAGCTCACTCACCGATATTATCTTCGTTGTCGTTTTCATAATGGCTGTGGTTACTGTGGCCGTGTTTGTTGTCGCCATTGTCATACTCATCGGGATCGTGTTTGCAGTCTCTAATCCTGAATTCGTAGTGGTCGTTTTAGGTCATCCCTCTGCTCGTCTTGGTCCATTTTTTCGTGATCGTTGTGGTCGTGCTGCGGCATGTTTTGCCGTGTTCGTTGTCGTCGTTGTTACTCTCCCCGTTGCTGTTTTCGTAGTGGTAGTGTTTGCTTTTACTGTTGCTGTGTTCGTCGTAGTAATGTTTGCGGACACCATTGCTGTGTTCGTCGTTATAATGTTTGCGGTTACCATTGCTGTGGTCGCCGTGGTAATGTCTGCGGTCACCATTGTTGTGCTCGTCGTGGTAATGTTTGCGGTTACCATGGTCGTCATGGTCGTGACTATTTCTGTCATTTTACCTCAGGCGCGAATAAAGCCGCCGATCTGTCTTTGTTTACCTCTGATCAGCTGATTGATTGGTGCAGCGGACACGCCGTTTATTGGTCGCTGGCGCTGATTACTTCATAGATGTAATTGGGTGATTGGTGAGTAGCGTCTATTGGTGCGTCGGTGCTTAGTAATCAACTGAATGCTTTTTTAATAGCTTACATAGCTATTAGTTTATCTTTTAATGGATAGTTGATGTGTGACTTTCACGACAGGAAATAAACGCTTTCTTCAGTGCTTTCTGATGTATAACACCGGATATCTTCAATGTTACTATCGTTGACTAACAGCGAGAATAGATGACAGCTGTTTCAAACTCATTGACACGTAACGTTGTGTTTATGTTTGTCTCATTGATGGATTGATGCGTGACATTCAGTGAGCCCTGTTAGTCTGATTCAGTGAGTCCTGTTCCTCTGATTCAGGCACTGATACCTGGTGTGAGATGAAAGACAGATTAACATCATCGTCTGATTGTTATGTGATATTATATGACAGTTATTCTAGTCTCATTGACAGGTATGTTGATATGCAACTCTGAATGTCATGATTTTCTGATTGACTATTTGATATGTCAAATTGGATGACTGCCATATTTTTCCTCATTAAAGAAATTGTGAAAAAGTTGAAATTTTGCTTTTCAAGCAATAACATAAATCTTTCTTACACTTGCTGTCCCTGTTCACTTAGAAGTAAGTAGATACTTGGGTGTCAGTCAACGGGTGTGGGTGGCATCCTGGGGGACAAGACTTTCTTTGGTTATCCAGGGTTAAAAATCCCAACAAAAAAGCTTATTCTTAGCAATGATCTTTCTTAATGTGGCTCTATATGGATGACATTGCGCAACATTTACTCCAATTCAGTTCATAGACAGAAGGGAAATTATTACTTACGAACGATTCATACAACTGTCTTCAAATTTTCGACCCAAGTGAACTATTATAAGGAAAACATCACAGAACTATCAGCACGTGCAGGTAATTAATGGTTAATGATATACAGGGTCAATGGACACTAAGCAGAACATTCAGGGAAGGAGGGTCACTTTAAGGGCCCGTCGCTGCTGCCAGCAATTGCACTTGTGAAGCCGTCAGCCTCGTGTCGTACATATTTTCCAAAAACAAATAACCAACAAACAACTTGAAAAGAATGGCGTTTTTGATTTCAGAATCGAAACAATTTATGTAATGTACAAACAAATATTTGTTGTTCTCCGCACCACCACAAACGTTACAGAAGCGCAACAAACACACGGTGATGACAAAGAAAAAATAACTAACGACTTGGAAGCCCCTTAGTAGCCCCTAAGCGGCAGTATAATCCACTTATCGGTACATCCGCCACTGTTTTCGATTTTGGTCTGCACGCGACAACTGGTGTGTGCTACTTACGGGATGATTGAGAATATTTTTGGAGGTTATTATTATTAAAGATTAGCCGGTATTCGCCCGGCCCGGGCCTTTTCCAAGTGGTGGCCCGGCCTTGGCTCCCTCTTTAGGGAGTGTCTGAGACCCAAGTCTCCCATGGGAGGAGGCACAAGTACCTCCTCATCTTTGGGACCAACTGTCCCCAGGCCTAGCCACAAGCTAGGCCTCTCTGGTCTGCCATCCCCGCCGCAAGGGGGCTAATGGGAATGACAGTCTTATGAGCTAAAAGCTCGGGCTCAGGCACCTACCCTACCCTAGAAGGGTTAGGCATGGTGTCGATCCTTTTTGGAGGTGACATGTAAACGATTTTATTTCTACGACGGTAGAGTCATTTTTTTTTACTGTAAAATACCTATGCATCAGCATTCTGAAAGAATAAAGTTTTTAAACACAAACATCTAAAGAAAAAGATGATCATTTTTTGTTTAACTTGGCGTAGGTAAAAATTTATGAATTACCTTAATCAACAAACGTGGAATTATTGGATTTAATGAAGTAACTCGAGAATTCATCTTCAGGTCGTTCCAAACCTTAAGCGCAGAGTTTCCCGATATTTATGTTCCTGTGTATCCCTTGGGCAATCTGACAGGTTCCAGTGTATCCCTAGGGCAGTCTCACAGGTTCCTGTGTATCCCTTGGGTAATCTGACAGGTTCCAGTGTATCCCTAGGGCAGTCTCACAGGTTCCTGTGTATCCCTTGGGTAATCTGACAGGTTCCAGTGTATCCCTAGGGCAGTCTCACAGGTTCCTGTGTATCCCTTGGGTAATCTGACAGGTTCCAGTGTATCCCTAGGGCAGTCTCACAGGTTCCTGTGTATCCCTTGGGTAATCTGACAGGTTCCAGTGTATCCCTAGGGCAGTCTGACAGGTTCGTGTGTATCCCTTGGGTAATCTGACAGGTTCCAGTGTATCCCTAGGGCAGTCTCACAGGTTCCTGTGTATCCCTTGGGTAATCTGACAGGTTCCAGTGTATCCCTAGGGCAGTCTCACAGGTTCCTGTGTATCCCTTGGGTAATCTGACAGGTTCCAGTGTATCCCTAGGGCAGTCTCACAGGTTCCTGTGTATCCCTTGGGTAATCTGACAGGTTCCAGTGTATCCCTAGGGCAGTCTGACAGGTTCGTGTGTATCCCTTGGGTAATCTGACAGGTTCCAGTGTATCCCTAGGGCAGTCTGACAGGTTCCTGTGTATCCCTTGGGCAATCTGACAGGTTCCAGTGTATCCCTAGGGCAGTCTCACAGGTTCCTGTGTATCCCTTGGGTAATCTGACAGGTTCCAGTGTATCCCTAGGGCAGTCTCACAGGTTCGTGTGTATCCCTTGGGTAATCTGACAGGTTCCAGTGTATCCCTAGGGCAGTCTCACAGGTTCCTGTGTATCCCTTGGGTAATCTGACAGGTTCCAGTGTATCCCTAGGGCAGTCTCACAGGTTCCTGTGTATCCCTTGGGTAATCTGACAGGTTCCAGTGTATCCCTAGGGCAGTCTGACATGTTCCTGTGTATCCCTTGGGTAATCTGACAGGTTCCAGTGTATCCCTAGGGCAGTCTCACAGGTTCCTGTGTATCCCTTGGGTAATCTGACAGGTTCCAGTGTATCCCTATGTCAGTCTGACAGGTTCCTGTGTATCCCTTGGGTAATCTGACAGGTTCCAGTGTATCCCTAGGGCAGTCTCACAGGTTCCTGTGTATCCCTTGGGCAATCTGACAGGTTCCAGTGCATCCCTAGGGCAGTCTCACAGGTTCCTGTGTATCCCTTGGGTAATCTGACAGGTTCCAGTGTATCCCTAGGGCAGTCTCACAGGTTCCTGTGTATCCCTTGGGTAATCTGACAGGTTCCAGTGTATCCCTAGGGCAGTCTCACAGGTTCCTGTGTATCCCTTGGGTAATCTGACAGGTTCCAGTGTATCCCTAGGGCAGTCTGACAGGTTCCTGTGTATCCCTTGGGTAATCTGACAGGTTCCAGTGTATCCCTAGGGCAGTCTCACAGGTTCCTGTGTATCCCTTGGGTAATCTGACAGGTTCCAGTGTATCCCTAGGGCAGTCTCACAGGTTCCTGTGTATCCCTTGGGTAATCTGACAGGTTCCAGTGTATCCCTAGGGCAGTCTCACAGGTTCGTGTGTATCCCTTGGGTAATCTGACAGGTTCCAGTGTATCCCTAGGGCAGTCTGACAGGTTCCTGTGTATCCCTTGGGTAATCTGACAGGTTCCAGTGTATCCCTAGGGCAGTCTCACAGGTTCCTGTGTATCCCTTGGGTAATCTGACAGGTTCCCATGTATCCCTAAAAATTAAAGATGAAAACTGAAAAAATAGATAATCAATATAATTTTATTATGAAATTTTTGTGTGTAGAGATTACATAAGAATTTTATACTGTTGATAACATAGTTAACTAACTCGGTGAATTTATCAAATATCTTGATGTGTCTCGTATATATCTGTTATCTGGAGAGTTTATCTGGAGAGAGTTCCGGGGGTCAACGCCCCCGCGGCCCGGTCTGTGACCAGGCCTCCTTAGGTCAGTGTCCCAGGATGCGACCCACACCAGTCGACTAACACCCAGGTACCCATTTTACTGATGGGGAACATAGACAACAGGTGGAAAGAAACACGTCCAATGTTTCTACTCTGGCTGGGAATCGAACCCAGGCCCTCGCCGTGTGAAGCGAGAGCGTTAACCACCAGGCCACCAGAGCACCCTAATCTATGTCTAAAGAATAATAGTTCACAAAACTTGTCAAAATTATACACTAAAAACTAAATATTAATACTAATGAGATGGTTGAGCCGTTTTTTTGTCTTTCGGTATTATTATAATCACGGGGGAGCGCTAAACCTGTAGGATTATACTACGCATGTTTGGGGGGGGGGATGGAAGGTATTCAGACTCAATTCAGGGAACTGGAGCACAGATCTAGTTCCCTAGATCAAGAGCGTCAAGGAACCTCCATCGAAAAGTGTCTTTCGTCAACATGTTCAGATGTTTTGAGATTTGATCCGTCTTGATATTATCCCCAACAGCACTGCAAATGTTGACTCACAAAGTAATGTTGATGCAAATTATAAGACTTCATAGGATGACTTCACTGCTGTTATGGTTTGTTGGAAAATACTACCACGTGGATCCAGTCAATATTTTTTGATCGCTGCTTCTTTATGACTGAAAAAGTCAGGATCTGTGTCTAGGAATTCCGGATGAGTTTCCTCCAGGAGTCGAGGGAGAAGATTTGGCTTCTTTGAATAATTGCCCAATGGTTTTTGACAGTCTTACAAAACTGTGGAATATCGATACCATTGTTTACTATGGATGTAAATCGCAACTATAAGTCTCTGAATATTTCCGTTTTTTGCTCATATAACCTGAAGGGTAGAATATACAAGTTTACTCTAAATCACGAAAAAATAACTATAAGCAAAATGAATTTCCTTAATAAATAACATACGGAAACTCACACTAAAAAGTAAAGTAATTTACAAGTATAAATAAGTCATACCTGAAAATATTTTCACAGGTGTCTTTGCTCAGGAATGACACCAACTTATCTCTCACGACTAAAGTTTGTGGGTAACTGAAGCCGAGCCGCCGGCTGGGAGTCTTTAGACTGAAAGCGTTCAAAATGCGTTCGGTATGATTTTTACGAGTTTATTTTGAAGTCTTACATAAATGTTACTTTGTAAGATGAAAGAGGGAGGAGAACTTGCCTGGTTGACTGCTCTCTTTATCAATGCTGATTTGCTTATGTTCTACATTACAATGTACACTGCTGTACATTGTACACTGTACAGCAGTATACACCATGTACAGTGTACATGGTGTACAGTGTAAATGTACACTCTACTGTATAGCAATGTACAGTGTACACCGTACAGCAGTGTACATCATGATTATACTGTCAGTCCCTTATGTACCTCTTGAGAAGTGCAAATATTCCCCTGGGAGTACATGTGCCCATGGGGATACATTTACCCCTGGGGATACATGTATCCCTGGGGATACATGTACCCCTGGGGATACATGTATCCCTGGGGATACATGTATCCCTGGGGATACATGTATCCCTGGGGATACATGTATCCCTGGGGATACATGTATCCCTGGGGATACATGTATCCCTGGGGATACATGTATCCCTGGGGATACATGTATCCCTGGGGATACATGTATCCCTGGGGATACATGTACCCCTGGGGATACATGTACCCCTGGGGATACATGTACCCCTGGGGATACATGTACCCCTGGGGATACATGTACCCCTGGGGATACATGTACCCCAGCTTGGGAGCCGCTGCTTAAGCGGTTTAGTAAGATTTAATTTGCCAGTTACATTAAATTACATTTTTCATCCAGTATTTGTAAAATGCCTCTTCCGATTGGCTTCAAACCTTCAATACTGGTGTATCATACTAAGGAACTCGCGTAATTAGATATTAAATTTCCTCTATTATTATTATTCATTTATCTCGTATATTGGGAGACGGGGCTGAGCATAAGAGACTCCGGGATATCTTTGCCAAATTTCACCGTTACTGGAATATCTAGCTATTTTTTTTTTCACAGACAAATCTACAGACGAATACAAAGCACAAGTAATGAAATATTTTTACGTTCTCTTCTTCTTTCTTCCTGGAATTCAAGAGTTTTACGCTCATCGATTTAATCTATTCTAAATTCAATTTCATTTTTTTTTTCAACAGAGGCAGTGAGAGAGAGAGAGAGAGAGAGAGAGAGAGAGAGAGAGAGAGAGAGAGAGAGAGAGAGAGAGAGAGAGAGGGACGAAGGGGAGGGGGGGTATGATGAAAGTCTGACACACAAAAGTTAGATACACAAACAATAATACATAAAAAATAAATGACGAATGAAGAGGAACCTTGTGAAATATGAACTCATTATGAACAATGTAACTGACAGGCGGCTCTGTGATGGAAATGTCAGCTTTACTGCAGGCAATACTTATGTACAGTTTAAATTCATATATGATTATTCCATATATCTGCCAAAACTTTTGATTAAACGCTTGACAATGTCACAAATCACTAATTTTGTGAACGTATATTGGTACTCGCCTGAGTTATATTAATCAATGGTGATATCTTTGCGTCCTCCCAACCCCAATGAAAGTATTGATCACTATAGTAATTTTACTAATGCACACACACACACACACACACACACACACACACACACACACACACACACACACACACACACACACACACACACAACACCGAGCGCATCACCGGAGGCACACATCAACCAAATAACTGCTGCAGCACACGGGCGCCTGGCAAACCTGAGAATAGCGTTCCGATACCTTAATAAGGAATCGTTCAAGACACTGTACACTGTGTATGTTAGGCCCATACTGGAGTATGCAGCACCAGTCTGGAACCCACACCTGGTCAAGCACGTCAAGAAGTTAGAGAAAGTACAAAGGTTTGCAACAAGGCTAGTCCCAGAGCTCAGGGGAATGTCGTACGAGGAAAGGTTGAGGGAAATCGGACTGACGACACTGGAGGACAGAAGGGTCAGGGGAGACATGATAACGACATACAAGATACTGCGGGGAATAGACAAGGTGGACAGAGATAGGATGTTCCAGAGAGGGGACATAGGGGTCACAACTGGAAGCTGAAGACTCAGACGAGTCACAGGGACGCTAGGAAGTATTTCTTTAGTCATAGAGTCGTCAGGAAGTGGAATAGTCTAGCAAGTGAAGTAGTGGAGGCAGGAACCATACATAGTTTTAAGAAGAGGTATGACAAAGCTCAGGAAGCAGAGAGGGAGAGGACCTAGTAGCGATCAGTGAAGAGGCGGGGCCAGGAGCTGAGTCTCGATCCCTGCAACCACAATTAGGTGAGTACACACACACACACACCTGTTATACCTGTTATACCTGTTATACCTGTTATACCTGATTTCAAACAGGTATAACAGGTAACTTTATTGTAATAATCTTTCACAGTTATGCAGGATTTCATTCAGTTTCATGTGGTATAGGGCAGCATTAAAGACGCTCTGTAGCATATCTGGTGTTATGTGAACTGCTTCAATGACCGAAATTTTCAGCTCCTCCAGGGTTGAAGATAGTGGTGGTACGTAAACTGTGCTTTTCACTTACCCCCTAAAGAAGTACAAACACTTAGGTCCGGCGACCTCACAGGCCACTTAGAGTCACCGGAACTGTTTGTGACTTCTTTCTTTGGGGTTACGTGAAGAGCACAGTTTACGTACCACCACTACCTGCAACCCTGGAGGAGCTGAAAATTTCGATCACTGAAGCAATTCGCATAACACCAGATATGCTGCAGAGCGTCTGGACCGAACTGGACTATCGCATTGATGTTTGCCGAGCAACCAGAGGGGCGCACATTGAGCACCTTAATGCTACCCAATGCCACATGAAACTGAATGAAATCCTGCATCTGAAGCTACTAACTGTGAAAGATTATTACAATAAAGTTACATGTTATAACTGTTTGAAATCAGGGAGCGTTTTGTGGCCACCCTGGTGGCCACAAAACACTTCTCAGTGTATCAGGAGCTATGCAATGTTGCAAGGTAGCAACTGAAGGAGTGAGGGGAAGTTTTCTCAGAGTAGTGCAGTGCGGGTCTGTCACCTGCCGCAGCCCCTCTCAGAGGGGCTGCGGCAGGCAACTGGCAAGTCTAAGAATAGCGTTTCGACATCTAAGGAATCATTCACGACTCTGTACACCGTATACGTTAGGCCCATAATGAAATATGTAGCACCAGTATGGTACCCGCACATGGTCAAACATGTCAAGAAACTACGTTAAGGGAAATAATCTGACGACACTGGAGGACAAGAGGGATAACGGGGACATGAAAACGACATATAAAATATTGAGAGGAATTAGATAAGGTGGACAGGGCCGAAATGTTTCAGAGGTGGGACTCAGGAACAAAGGGACAGAACTGGAAGTTAAAAACTCAGATGAGTCATAAGGTGAGGTACGATAAGGCTCTTGGAGCAAGGAGAGAGTAGACCTAGTAGCGACCAGCAAAGAGACGGGGCCAGGAGCTATGACCCGCCACAATCACATATAGTTAGGTACGTATAGGTGAGTATATACAATGTAATGCAAACCACATATTAAGTTCATGACCACATACAGTTCCCGGAGTGAACGACAGCAAGAGTTTCAAGCACTGATTTTTTACATCGAGTAAACATAATCTTGTGAGGTCAAGATTGATGTTTCCGCTAAAACACGAAGCTCTTAAAGCAATGTCGCCTTTTTGTTTAGTCAGAAATTACTGGAGAGAGCGTCAGAATTCAAGAGTCAGATTCACTTTGTAAAAATGTCTGGTCAAAGGATTACCGTCACCAGTTTTACATAATTTCAACTCAAGTATGAACCATGTTGAAAGAGACATTGTGTAACTCTGAAATAAATCTGGGTGACTGTGTTTACCTTCCCCAGACTCAGAGACTCGAGATTTCCCACGTTATTAACTAGTTTTATTAATCGTCCTCTGGTGATGTGAGAAAATGTTGAGGAGCATCTCTTTGATGTTACGATGGTGGGGACAGACGGCTGCTCACTTGACTCTGTCCAGTGATGAAAGTGGTATCTGTTTTCTGTCTATTTCTGACCTTATTTTCTCTCTCTTTCTCCTTTCATTCTCTTTTCCCTGACTCAGAACAGTTAGTCTCATACTCGTGAGCCTTCAGATCGAATTATCTTCAATCTGTGTTTTATCTGAATGATCGTCAGAGACGGACGTTCCATCTTAGAAATCCCACAAGCAAAGTTAAAAGAGTTAAAACAGACGAACCGTACGACACTACTTGGGCAGTAGATAACTACCAGTCACTCCTACTTTTGACCTGACTCCTCAAGTCATTCAGGCACCTATATTATTCACCGTATCATAATTAAGTTCTATGAATAAAGTTATCAATTTGCTGAACTTCGTATAGCAAATCAGTGTTTTTGTGGATCATTCTTATCATTGTGTGTAGCGGAGATGATTTCTGAAATTAAATAAAAGGCAGACAGCAAACACAACAAAAGTTTATTCTATGAATCTTTGATTCATTTCATGTTATTTGTATTCTAAAATCTTTTGTAGTCGTGTTCGAGCTTAAGCTATAAAAGCAACAAATAAATTTGCCTGCAGGAAGAATATTTTTCCTTGATAAGTTTTCCTTATAATTAATAAGACTCTTTCTACATGTTAATTCTTCCCAAGATAAATTTTCCTTAGTTTGAGTCCCCATCCATTCTTCTGTTCATTAAATGGACTAAGATTAAGATTCTTTGTAATTAGCATATTACTAATAATTAGGATCATTAAATTTAGGTCTTAATCATGACTGAGCGACTAGAGAACGATGTGCTCAATTTGGAAAAAAATGACAGTTTGAGTAAACTCAGCTTTTATGCGGCTGGGATTTACAGTATATTTGATATCCCTACACTGGGACTAACTCGTGTTAAGTTATACATTACAGTTATTACGTGGCAAAAATCTGTTTGTTAACATATTGTGTGCTGAGCCATATTGGCTGAGATATGCATTTCAGTATTGTGTGCTGAGCCATATTGGCTGAGATATGCATTTCAGTATTGTGTGCTGAGCCATATACGCTGAGATATGCATTTCAGTATTGTGTGCTGAGCCAGACAATACTGAAATATCAGCTGAAAAGCTATGGACACTTAAGGCTTAACATGTTCAGAGTTGCTCTGATTAGACAGTCATATTCCAGAAGAATTAGTTACCTTCTCCAGGTGCACAAGGCCCTAATTTTTATGAGGAGCTGGTGCTAAATAAGCTACCGAACGGGAAACATCATACATTTTTTTTTCTAGGAGGGAACGATGCTAATGGCGTCTATGTGCTTAGTGAAATAAGTGAACAATTAATAGAAGTACTTTACACTATTTTCAAACTGGGTGTTTATCATGAATTTCTCTGATACTTACAGTAAACAGAAATCCCATATCTGGGAACAAAATCCTCGTTACTGTTGAATCTTATAAACCAGTTGCACAGAGTGTAAACAATAGTTTGGAAAGGCGGCTAAGAAATATTGATAGGCTTTATTTCTGAATGATGGAGCACACTTTGATAAGAATTATCCTTACTGATGAGAATCAAGGAACTCAATGATCGAATCGGAAAAGACAAAAAGAAAAGTAAAACCAGCTTTATCAGACATTAAAACATAAATACAGGCAAAAAAAAAATGTTAAGTCACGATGGTTCCTGATGAAGGGTTACAGCTGATGTTGAGGAACCTCCTGATTTTAATGATTTAAACGTGAATTTAGTTAGAATTATTAACTTGAAGGATTACAGTGAGCTGTATTAACTGACTAAGGGTTTACCAAAGCACTTCTCGATAATAGAGTTTTGATTAGCAAAACCCAGAATTTTTAAGAAATAAATTTTATGCCTATGATGAATAAGAAAATGTACAGAATCAAGTATCTCACGTGTCTTTGTCCAAGCTTCCATAGTTGTCTTTACTTATTTCTAAATTGTAGGATAACAGAAATGAGGTATGAGCAGTATTGAAGGCTTCTGTGAATGACCTTAATAATTAAGCAATATGAACAAATAACTTCACCTGCAAAGGCAGGTTAGGTTAGGTTAGTTTCCCCAATTTAGACAGTAATTGCAAATATCCAGGGTAATGTCAAATAGCGTAGGGTTGATCTTGCAACATGCAACACGGAACTTAAAACTCCTAGCACTATTTTTCCTTGTAATAATTTAGATGTAATTTAAAAAGTACGTTTAAAACACAAGACAATTAGAAAAATCAGAATATGTGTTGAGAGCCAAACTAAATTAGTAACGTGAGCGAGTGTTTGTCCACTGAACGTCGTAAAACTTCTCTACCACTAACTTCCTTCAAGGTTTTTCTTTATAACTTCAGAACGCTTTAACAGATCAACTTCAAATTTTCCACCCTGGTGAACTATTACTAGGGGAGGAGTCGTGGAACAATTGGAAAGTGCAGGTAGCCTCTGTTCAGTTTTATATAGACGGTTCCTGAAATTGCTTTCGTTGCGATAAGTTTAGATCAGCTTTAAAAATACATGGATACCATTTTGCCACGTTCAGACTCGCAATTGAATAGTATTATTTTAAATTAGATAACTGAAGTATGCCTCGACTCACGACATCATAATGACACGATTGCAAACAAACCATACCGCGGGTGGGGTTAGAACCCGTGGGGTTATTTTTTCTAACGTATGCCTTCTGAAGACAGGGAGGTGAGCAGGTGCTTGTGAGGGGCCTGGAACACCCTCCATATCAATGGATCGATGCAATACAGAGATGAACGGTTGAAGATTTGGAGGAGCTTGAGGTAATCAGTCCCTCAGCCTGGAGTCG
The DNA here is from genome assembly GCF_038502225.1 of Cherax quadricarinatus. NCBI lineage: Eukaryota > Metazoa > Arthropoda > Malacostraca > Decapoda > Parastacidae > Cherax > Cherax quadricarinatus. The sequence goes on along the minus strand of NC_091303.1, from coordinate 53,379,006 downwards.
ACATCTTCAGTCCATCAACAGAGATACCCACATGTTGCACAAGTGTCTCATTTATCAAGTTGGGTTTTCTAAATCATTTATACCATCTTCGGATCGATTCTGAAAGCCAATCATTCCTCAGACTCTGACTCAGGTTAATACCTCAAAGCATCTTGTGAAGTGGATTAATATTTTCTGGCTTAAAATGTTTTGCTGCAAATTTTGTTAAATCAGGTTAGTTCGTGCAATAACTCTAGAATGTGCAAGAGTATTTAAAATATTTTAACATTTTCAATTTTTAATGAAGTATATTTTTTTTAATGCTGGTGGCCTGGTGGTTAACGCTCTCGCTTCACACGGTGAGGGCCTGGGTTCGATTCCCAGCCAGAGTAGAAACATTGGACGTGTTTCTTTCCACCTGTTGTCTATGTTCCCCATCAGTAAAATGGGTACCTGGGTGTTAGTCGACTGGTGTGGGTCGCATCCTGGGACACTGACCTAAGGAGGCCTGGTCACAGACCGGGCCGCGGGGGCGTTGACCCCCGGAACTCTCTCCAGGTAAACTCCAGGTAAACTATATTTCTTTATAATACTGAAGTATATTTCTCTCTGATTTTTAAGCTGAGAAAAATCTGATGTGCCAATTTAATTAATTGTTTTCTGTAATGTAACTGGAGAAATGTCTCGCCTGATAAGAAATACATGCTTATCTATGGTTAAATTTTCATAATATACATTTTTATATGTCCATGACATTTGTGCCCTCAAGACCATTGAAAAAGTTGGAATATTATGTACATAATTCCTAAATAAGGCTAGTTAACTTAAATATTTTATTATCTACTTAAATTTTAAAAGCTGGTTAGTCTTACATGGAGAACAGTTTAGACAGAATTTAATATGTGAAGTTCCACTTTGTTATTTTCTGGAAGTTTTCGTGCAATAATTTCTGAGCGCCTTAAACGATTGGTTTCAATCCTTCAAATCTAACAACTTGATAATGCAACTTCCGAGAGGCTTCAAACTTAATGTGCTGGTGCCTTTTAGATTCTCTCTAAGAGAACGCTTCGTCAGTTTGGCTTGAAACCAGTTGTTTCTTAGTGGAAAGTTTGAATTAGTTTTTGGCTGTATATGTTCTAATTTCTCACTTTTATTATATACATATTGGGATATTAGTTTCCATATGATAACTTGTGAATAATTTTTCTCATTCACATCAAACCTTCATTGCTAATATTGAACTGCATTAAAATCTGTGTCTCACCCCGTTACTGAAATATATCCGGTTTACCTGGTGACTGACACTCACTTTCACGCTTTTATATCTAATAATCAGATTCTTTGATTCCGATAATAGTATATTTTGAAAATTGGAGGAATACTGTGGTGTACAAAAGACTAATTCTTTCTACTTTTCTCTCTCATTGTTATTCTAGTTTACAAGGCATAATTTTTTTTCTGAAAATAACTCTCAGATCGCTCACCGAACACTCGAAAATAGCGAGAGAGAGAGAGAGAGAGAGAGAGAGAAAGAGTGAGTGAGTGAGTGTGTGTGTGTGTGTGTGTGTGTGTGTGTGTGTGTGTGTGTGTGTGTGTGTGTGTGTGTGTGTGTGTGTGTGTGTGTGTGATTATTAAGTCAGGACTGGGCGTTTGAAGTTGGCTACTGAGGCATGATTTGGTGGTCGATGGTCTGAGTGTTAGGCTTGCTGAGTGGGCATGTTAAGTTGACGTTAGTATGTGTCTTTAGTCTGAGTGTTGATATGCATGTTAATGTGAGGATAGACTTGATTTATATATCTGCATTGAGAAATGAGTATGTTCATTAGAAATGAAAGTTTTTTATGGCAATGTATATACAGACTAAGAATTGATATGTATATATATTTGCAATGAGATTGTTTTGCATTTGGAATAAGAGATGATGTGGATATTTGGAGTGAGAGTTAACTCTTTGTCACGTTACTGACTGTTGACTGTCTCCCTCGAGAACTCGCTCTACACATCCCCACTAATGAGAGTTCCTTTGAGCTCAAGTGGTCCAAAGACCAACATAATTCCAGTAGCACAAGCTAAAATCAACACTCCTCTCCTTAACACTACTCAGACACGTCATAATGCGACAATTTCATCTTTTAATACACCCAGTATTATTTTCACCGAGTCAACCCTGCTGAGGAAGTGGTATTGATCCAGCGTACTCGTTCTGCGAGACTTAAAATCTATTCCATTCTTTATTTTCGAGTATACTTTCCGCTGGAAAATTAAAAGGTTGGTGGATGCGACCGGTAGTCATACATGTTACGTCTCATGACGATATTTCTCGTCTTCCGTCAACCTGACGAATATTTCTGTACTGATTTACGTACCCAAAAGTACATTCATACAAGAGAAGCAGAAAATTTTGGATAGGCATAACCATAGGCTGAAAGAGGCTTTTTTAATGAGACCTTTAAAACATGACTGCTCTCAAATTTAAACTGCACTTATCTCAGCTATTGTTTCACCCACAGATGTCTAACATGTTTTTAGGGTCAAGAAATACAAATTTAAGGTTTTCATATCAATTTGACTCAAAATTTCATGTTAAACTGACCTCGTGCAATGAACTAGAAAGAAAATGTAGCAAACGATAAGAAATATGAAATCATGACTTAATGGAAATTAGGGTAAAAAAAAAATACAATAAAATCGTTAAGCAAACAGATGAAATTGACTTTTTTCATTAAAATATGTAACAAAACCTCCAGCCGAGGTTCAAAACCTTATCCTCAAGATGTCTGATTGACGAGACGAGTTCAACCAATTCTTTATTGATTTTGCGAGAGAGTCAGGGATGTATAGATACGAGGAAATATTAATGGAACTAGTCAACCTCAGAGCTTCTAATAACAGCTGACAGAGATAGTGATATGGTGATAGAGCCACCTCAAGCACTTTAAAGCATTCTAAGTTCAACAAACTTGATAGTGTAATTTACAAGGTATCTAGAAAATGAGAATGTTACAAGTTGATCACTTTGAAATCTACCAAAAGTTTGGTACTGGTCATCTTGTTGTAGGAGACAGCAACCGGTCATGAACCTTCAGCAAACAATACAACGATCTCAGACAAACTATAAACAATGTACATCACTGAATGGCAGATAAAGTACCAAGAGATACTAGCAACAAACATTTTTTTTAACAAATGATTAACGCCAACAGAAGTGACAACAGGGAGGTAACTTTTCCTCATGAACTGTCTGGGAATTTAATTCCCAACGTCTTACTGTCGGTTGAGGTGTGAACTGATGACCAGCAGTGATAACCCACATCAAATTTTAAATCAGACGCAACTGCATAATTCCTTCACTCAGTAGTATCAAGTTTGCTGGACGTCTTGTGACGTTCAGTCTTAACATCTGCACCAGATTTTTATTTCATTTTGCAGACAAAACCCGATAAAGTCACCTGTGTGCGAGTTAATTGTGTATTGTTCCAGTCACGGTATTGTGCCTTTTTATTTTTTAGCAGTGAAAAAAATTAGTAATTTATGAGATAAAAGTTACGATGATTGTTTAGCTGTTTAAAAAATCCATTTGTTTATTGCATTCATTTCTGTACAATTACTTTATTGCATTAATAAAATATTTAGATAATGTTTAGTATATTCACCGTTTTTGACTTAATATAAAGAAGCTGTTTACAAGAAATTTTACATTCATATTAATTTGTAAAGCTTAAACTTGAATTCCTTGACCCAAAACACACATTTAGACGGCAGAATGACATCTATGGGACAAACAGAGGATGAAATAAGGGCAGCTAAAATTTGATGGCAGTCATTTTTATAAATGGCTTCTAAAAGCCTCTTCCAGCCTACGATGATTCCAACCCAAGTTTTTTCTGCTTCTCTTAAGTGTATACTAAGAGAACTCTTTGTTACCTAAGTCACGAAATAAACTTTAGCTGGTTGTGGAAAATTACATTTATCTGAATGTATCATTATATACATAACAGTAAATGAAAAGATAATTATTATTTATCAGACATGTTCGCAAAAAATATTCCCCTTCGATACCTACCACTGTCATATCCACAAGTTGCTCTGGACCTATTCATTACAAATGAAAAATACATCACCAAGAATGCTGGTAAATATATAAATTTGTGGACTGTATATTAAATTAATAAAGAATTATATATATACACATTTATATAACAAAAGGAAAATATATCTTAATCATAACACTCACCAATTTGACTGGAGATTAATGTGTCATGTACAGGACCCCCCCGTTCTGCCTACATTTATGAAGAATTTACTGGCCAAAAATTAAACATAATTTAGACAGCTTATTTGAAGTACCTGGAGTTGTCCTGTCCTGTCGCCTGATTCTCAAATTATGCAGGAATGCACATCCAACAATTTCGCCTCCTATTTGAGAGGTGTCAGCCCGATTTTAACCTCTAGAGCACGAAAAATTCTTCCCATTATTCACAACGTGTTATTCAATTCAAACAAAATGGCGACTCTTGTCTGCTCAGGTCCAGTTTCCCATTTTCCATAATATAATTCTTTTAAATACAGTATGGCCATCTATTTACATATAACTACTGTATTTCTGGAAAATATGTACAGTATTTTCCACACTGGTCTTATTGCCAGGGACAGCAGTGCCGCATTTGCTACTCGTAGTTACGGGTCTGTAATCGTTTTCTGTATATCATTGGGTTTCGATTACAGCTGCTTCGTTTTCTTTCCTGTGATAAATTTCGAAGTTGCGTAGTGTCACTTAGTCCCGATTTCACTGGTAGAGTTTAATTAATAATGTTACTGTGAAAAGTTCACTAGTCTACAAGGATCTTCAACACATTGCAAACATTTCCACTGTATAGGTTTTTTTTAACCATAGTTTCGTAATATAGTTTTCAGCCATTTTTTCGGCAATATTGAGCTGTGATTGTGTTAGCTTTGAAAAAATTCAAGAAAGGCTTTGCAAATTCTCTTTCAGTACAAACTAGAATTTTTCAGAATTTATCGAGACTGTACAAACAAAAACACGAGTGTTAAAAATTTACCAGACTTGCTGAGAAGTGAATGGAATTTATAAGAATTTAAAAGATGTTCTGAATTAACTTGATTTTTTCTCAGTTCTTCAGTTTTTTCACAACTACCAAAAATTTGTCCATAATTTGATTTTAACTGCATAAAGCTTTTTTGAACATTTATGTTAAGTCTATTTTGACCTGAGAGTAAAATGTTTATGGCTATGTACAGGAGGGTTCAGCCAGATTAATCATAATATATATAATACAGATGAATGATAATGGTCCATGGATCTCTATGCATAATCAGATTTTTTCTGTGACTTATACTAAGATTATAGTGGGTATTTTGTGCTTCAGTTTCCTATTTATTAAACTTAACATTCTGTTAGTGTTGTTGTTGACAGATAATTATAGCTTGATACCTTGGAGGTCAATGCTAATGATTACTCCAAAGACTTTTCTACTCTTGTTTTGGTTAGCTTATTGCTAAATATTTTTCATGCATATCTGAGAATGTTATGTGTAAAATGCATTACGTTTCACCTCTCTACGTTGACACTCACCTTCCACGTTTCTGATCATAGTGCCAACTTGTCCACTTCACTCTGAATATTCAAGAAATCTGCTTTGAATGTTAAGCTTTCACTCAGTTCGGCATCATCGAAAAATTTCCATACTTGCTATCTTGCTAGCCCTACGGAGATCATTTAACACTGTGAAGAGGATTAAACAAAAAACTGAATCCTGGGAAACTCCATATTTGCGATAAGTCACTCGTACACCTGTTTGCTCAGTACCACTCTCTATTTCCACTCTGTAAGTTAGTCACTTATCCAACATTGAACTTTCTCTCCAGTACCGAATGCTTTGATTTTGCACAACAATCTTCGTTGAGGTAATTTGTTGACGCTTTCTGGAAATCCAGATAAATTACGCCTGCTGAGGCTTTTTCCTCCCAGTTATTGTATATTTAATTAAAAAAATTGAGGCGTTAGTAATGCATGGAATCCTATTGTGGAATCAACGCTGGCTTACTCTTATTTGCTAAATATTTCCCCTAGAAAATAACTCATTTCTTTAATAATAGTCTCATTTTTGTTTGCCTAAAATGTACGTTAAGCTGATAGGAGAGTGAGAGAGAGCAAGAGGCAGACAGGCAGATAGAGAGAGGAAAAGAATGAGAGGGAGGATAGGATGGGACCATGTCTACTAGCAATCAGGAAAAATCAGACTTTTTTGCTAAACACTTTGCTGCTAAGATGCAAGTTCCTGATCCTTTGCTAGCCGCAAGTACTGTTTCAAAGTTGTCAGTAGTGACAAGAATTGGATGTGGGCCCAGATAAGATGAGCCCAAGATTGCCGAGTAGATGTGCAGACCAGCTAACATCACCTCTAACTCGCATCTTATCAGCACTACCTAGCACAGTGTAAATGGTTTCTCTGTGGAAAGAGGTAAATGTAGTTCCTGTTCACAAAAAGAAGAGCAGAGAGGAAATCTACATCTACAGACCAGTCATTCCTGACAATCATTGGCAAGAGCGTTTTTCGACTACCACTCGCTATTTTGTGACCGTCAATATGGCTTCAGAAAAGATCGCTTTGTTGACCAGCTTTTAACCTCTCCTCTACGTGTCATCAGTCACTGGTTGAATCCAAGGTCAGCTGTGTAGCAGCACAGGACACTGAGTTCTATCGACCAGGAACTCTCAGCAAAACTGCAAGCACTAGGGGTCTCTGGCTTTGCACTATGACTCCTTCAAGATAGATCCGACTTTTGGAATGACATGAATCTTGAGCTTTTTTTGATAATCGACGAAATAAAGTCAGTTAAGCAAATGAAATCACTGGCCCACATGTGGATCCAACGTCAACCTCTTCCTTACTTATCATATAACAATAAAAATTTAATAAAGGTCAAGATTTGAAAGGTTTTCGAATGAGGTGACAGCTTTTGGCTTGTAAATATTGGTACAAATGCTTAGCTTAACCTTTAAAAATCCAGGTATGGGAGAGAGAGAGAGAGAAGGGGACGGGGGAAACTCTTGAGAAAGCAAAAGGATAGGTCGTAGGGCACTAAAATAAATCTAAATCTAAATAAAAAAAAGAGACGAAGTGGGAGGAGAGAACAGGAAAGGCTGCCATAACAACGCAAGTAATACTGTGAGGAAAGTTAATTAACAGCAAAATTGAAGCTGTCATGAGGAGACGGAGGTATAGATAGCGATGATGGGAGGGACGAAGACTGGTCAGGCCCTGTCCACGTCCCCAGCACTATCCTGGACCTCGCTACCTCTCACTCTCTTCTGCCTCTACCAGTTGTCCATACCTGTCACCCTTTCTTACCTGCCACTCGGCTCGCTCGCTCGCTCTCTCTCTCTCTCTCTCTCTCTCTCTCTCTCTCTCTCTCTCTCTACACACGGGTTTTTACAAGGTTAGTTAAGAGTTCCTTTCCTAATTGACAAGCTAAGAGCTGTTGCCTACCTCAGCTCATCTGAAAGCCTCTTTTTATTATAAAACATACAAAAAGGGAACAGGATGAAGTTAGAGTCATCTGTGGGTCAGTGATTTCATTTGGTCAACGATATTATGATATACGAAAATGTTCCTGATTCTAGTCATTTAGGAAGTAATGATCTCAGATGATATAATGTTTTCGAGAAGGAAAGTGCCAGTGTGTGGCTGCTGTTTGCCGTTTTGTGGCAAACAAGATGACTTCTTCGCTGCTCGTGAAGTGGAACCAGGTGTAGTACCTTGAAAATATTGTCCTTTAATATAGGGGTAAGGTCACCCACATCTCTGCTATGTTGAAGGCTCTGCTGAAATGACGAATGTATCCAGGCCGGGTCCGAGCAAGAGAAAAGTTGTCTTGCCCGGTTCTTCATTCTGTCCAAGTCAAGGAAAGTTTTGTATACTCAAGATGTGAGCTCTCCTGTCCCTCGTGCAGAGTTTTACAGCCTCTACTTTCGAGCAGATATGGGATACACCTTAGTTCAGTTAACTTCTTTGCTGCCATGCTTGCAAGATTTACATTATGATTCTTCTTGAACATTTTGGAGTCAAATTTCACCTCTAGGATATCCATCCTTTCCCAGGGTTCTAACATTTTACCATTCATTCTTACCACTGCTCCAGCATTAATATTATACTTAACTATCATGCTACCATTTGTGTTTTCTCTAAAACATATGTAACCTGTCATCGTTTTCCCCAGGCTGATATAGCTGTAAGCTGGTGATTGATGTGCCTGAAAGTAGCTCGCGTTTCCTCTCTTGGATAAATAAATATCACAGTACATGCATCCAGGCATCTGCATAAGCATAGGATTCTAGGATAAAGCGAAGGTCAGTGATACAGATATTCCGTAATAATGGACCAGGTAGCACACTCATCTGTGGAACCCTGGCACCGACTGAGCGCCTTGCTGACTGTTCCACTGAGAACTACTCTTAGAGATAATCCTGAAGATAATCACTGGGGAGGCACAGTGCACAGCCAGAGACTCCAAGTGCTTGCAGTTTGCCAAGAATTCCTGGTGCTATACTCTAATGAAAGCGCCAAAAGTGGCCTGAGGTACACAACTGTCCTTGGATTCATCCAGCGACTGATGCCACATAGTGGAGAGGTTTAACATAAGATCAGCAGCAGAGTGACTTTTTCTGAAGCCATACTAACGGCCACAAACAAGCGAGTGGTAGTTAAAAATACTGTAATTTCTCGTGATTTTATTGTCACAAGAATTTCACCAGTGACTGACAGGAGTGCCACTAGTTGTTGATGTTCGCTCTGCCCTTCTGCTTATGCTACCTTAGCGTCTTTCTTTTGTACTAATAAGCAAAGCTGACAGATAAGAGAGGTGATGTTAGCTGGTCTACACTTCCACTCAATCTTGGGCTCACCTCAGCAGGCACCCAGCCATTTCTTGGTCCAGATATTCATCCTGCTTTGTCGCCAGTGACAACTTTGACCCAATTTTTGCGGCTAATAATGAAGGTTCCCTAATCGAATCAGGGATTTGATTTTTCGCAGCAAAGTTTTCTGCAAATAGGTCAGTTTTTCCTTTACTGTTAGTAAAGACAGTCCTATCTGGTCTATTTAGTGGTTGAATAATTTCATCAGATGAATATCATACCAGGTTACTGACCAAGGACCAGAAGGTTTTGGAGAGCGTAATTCATGATGATAGTGTTAGAGTGTTCAGCAGAAGTTTGTGGTTACAGGAAAGTGGGTGCGGGAGGGAAGAGGAGCGATTGGTGGAATGATGATGTGAAGAGAGTAGTAAGGGAGAAAAAGTTAGCATATGAGAAGTTTTTACAAAGTAGAAGTGGTGCAAGGAGGGAAGAGTATATGGAGAAAAAGAGAGAGGTTAAGAGAGTGGTGAAGCAATGTAAAAAGAGAGCAAATGAGAGAGTGGATTTGTCAGTGAGATGTTATCAACAAATTTTATAATGTTGAAAATAAGAAAATCTACCTGGGGTTGGAAGGTACGAGGGTATTTATAGTTTTGGAGTGAGATTAACAATAGTTAAGAAAAGCCTAGAGAACAAATGGATTTGTCAGTTCTGGTTGAAATTGTTGGTTGTAGAGATGAACGATGATTCCAGGATTCTTCTGTAAAAAGTAGGAGAGGAGAGTTATTAAATGGAGAGTTCCTTGAGGAAGAATGCACTATAATTGAACAAGTATTTTCTAAACTCCACTATCCTCGTCACTTCATCAGAGACTGCAGACGGCGGGCATTAAACATCTTCAACACACCCAGAGAAGACACTGCCGAGAAGAGATACATAGTCCTCCCAACCAACTCCATTGCCAAACATGTTTCCAACATCTTTGCGAAAACATCATTCCAAGTATCTACCTCCACAACCACGACCATCAAGGACATCACCAGTAGTAGACAGGACAAGCCTCCATCCTCTGCAGGGGTATACATAATCCCTTGTAATGACTGCAACAAATTATATGTGGGCGAAACATCAAGAGACCTACAAATACGTATTTCAGAACACCAATATGCAAGCAGGACTGACGATACAAGGAATGCCTGTGTACAACATCGCAATTCACACAACCATTTAATTAACTACAGAAACTCAAGACTTATAGCCACAGAAGACAACACTCAATACAGAAGAATCCTGGAATCATCGTTCATCTCTACAACCAACAATTTCAACCAGAACAATGGCTTCTATAACATAGCTGAACCACTCGCCAAGAAACTTCTTCATCGCTATCCCACATAAGAACATAGAACACTGCAGAAGGTCTACTCACAACTTGTCCAATACCCCTGCCAAGCTACCCAAGACTCTATAACCCCACCCGGTAGATCATCAGATGCAGCATTCTCCACCTGACCTCAACATTCTGAACATGCCTATAAATACCCTCGTACCTTCCAACCCCAGGTAGATCCGTGTGTGACTTGAAAAAGCCCACTGTGTGGGTGAAACGTTGTCAATAAAGGATCACATTATACTGCATTTGTGTTTATATTTCTAAATGGAGAGTTAGAGGTATTGGGAAGATGGAGGGAATATTTTGAGGAATTGTTAAATGTTGATGAAGCTAGGGAAGCTGTGATTTCGTGTATAGGGCAAGGAGGAACAACATCTTGTAGGAGTGAGGAAGAGCCACTTGTGAGTGTGGGGGAAGTTCGTGAGGCAGTAGGTAAAATGAAAGGGGGTAAGGCAGCCGGGATTGATGGGATAAAGATAGAAATGTTAAAAGCAGGTGGGGATATAGTTTTGGAGTGGTTGGTGCAATTATTTAATAAGTGTATGGAAGAGGGTAAGGTACTTAGGGATTGGCAGAGAGCATGAATAGTTCCTTTGTATAAAGGCAAAGGGGATAAAAGAGAGTGCAAAAATTATAGGGGGATAAGTCTGTTGAGTATACCTGGCAAAGTGTATGGTAGAGTTATTATTGAAAGAATTAAGAGTAAGACGGAGAATAGGATAGCAGATGAACAAGGAGGCTTTAGGAAAGGTAGGGGGTGTGTGGACCAGGTGTTTAGAGTGAAACATACAAGTGAACAGTATTTAGATAAGGCTAAAGAGGTCTTTGTGGCATTTATGGATTTGGAAAAGGGATATGACAGGGTGGATAGGGGGGCAATGTGGCAGATGTTGCAAGTGTATGGTGTAGGAGGTAGGTTACTGAAAGCAGTGAAGAGTTTTTACGAGGATAGTGAGGCTCAAGTTAGAGTATGTAGGAAAGAGGGAAATTATTTCCCAGTAAAAGTAGGCCTTAGACAAGGATGTGTGATGTCACCGTGGTTGTTTAATATATTTATTGATGGGGTTGTAAGAGAAGTAAATGCGAGGGTCTTGGCAAGAGGCGTGGAGTTAAAAGATAAAGAATCACACATAAAGTGGGAGTTGTCACAGTTGCTCTTTGCTGATGACACTGTGCTCTTGGGAGATTCTGAAGAGAAGTTGCAGAGATTGGTGGATGAATTTGGGTGTGCAAAAGAAGAAAATTGAAAGTGAATACAGGAAAGAGTAAGGTTATGAGGATAACAAAAAGATTAGGTGATGAAAGATTGGATATCAGATTGGAGGGAGAGAGTATGGAGGAGGTGAATGTATTCAGATATTTGGGAGTGGACGTGTCAGCGGATGGGTCTGTGAAAGATGAGGTGAATCATAGAATTGATGAGGGGAAAAGGGTGAGTGGTGCACTTAGGAGTCTGTGGAGACAAAGAACTTTGTCCTTGGAGGCAAAGAGGGGAATGTATGAGAGTATAGTTTTACCAACGCTCTTATATGGGTGTGAAGCATGGGTGATGAATGTTGCAGCGAGGAGAAGGCTGGAGGCAGTGGAGATGTCATGTCTGAGAGCAATGTGTGGTGTGAATATAATGCAGAGAATTCGTAGTTTGGAAGTTAGGAGGAGGTGCGGGATTACCAAAACTGTTGTCCAGAGGGCTGAGGAAGGGTTGTTGAGGTGGTTCGGACATGTGGAGAGAATGGAGCGAAACAGATTAACTTCAAGAGTGTATCAGTCTGTAGTGGAAGGAAGGCGGGGTAGGGGTCAGCCTAGGAAAGGTTGGAGGGAGGGGGTAAAGGAGGTTTTGTGTGCGAGGGGCTTGGACTTCCAGCAGGCATGCGTGAGCGTGTTTGATAGGAGTGAATGGAGACAAATGGTTTTTAATACTTGACGTGCTGTTGGAGTGTGAGCAAAGTAACATTTATGAAGGGGTTCAGGGAAACCGGCAGGCCGGACTTGAGTCCTGGAGATGGGAAGTACAGTGCCTGCACTCTGAAGGAGGGGTGTTAATGTTGAAGTTTAAAAACTGTAGTGTAAAGCACCCTTCTGGCAAGACAGTGATGGAGTGAATGATGGTGAAAGTTTTTTTTTTCGGGCCACCCTGCCTTGGTGGGAATCGGCCAGTGTGATAATAAAAAAAAATAGTTTTCCTTTTGTGTCAGCCTCCTACCTACAGATGCCCCAGTTTTGAACTTCCTCCATTTGCCGACAGGCTTGTATGTAGAGGATCCTATTATAGATAATGGGATGCCTCTTATACCTTCTCCAAGCCTTGTAACTGACCAGTAGCAGCATCTCAGCGACGAAAGATAAACCGAGGATCTGAAGGCTTCGTTACATACTGCCGGTGAGGGATGTATTGTGTTGGAGATCAAGATAACGTTAGTTATGTTGGTTATCAACACCTTAAGAAAAAAAATTACAATCTGAGATGACAGGTTCCGAGCAAAGGGTCGACCAGTTTCCTTTCTCCGACAGCCTGATAATTCATCTCTTTCTTTTGGTTTCATCAGTGTTGTAAATACAGCCTTGTTAACAGATGAGCCAAAATAATCATGATTTGCAAGTAACTGTCTTTATATAGACCACTCATTATTGGGTCAAGGGAGGAGTCAGAGATGTGAATAGTCACCAAAGTTTTTCATACAAAGAGAACATCAAAATACCTCTGACAGATGCTGGTTGAGGTCACCAACAATTATGATTATTTATGGCACAGCAAAAGAGAGTCTACATTTACACATCAGGAAGATGATCACATTTGCTTACTGCCACTGAGATCTAAACAATGCACTTGCTAGAAGTTTATGAATAGCTTGAATGTATCCTGGCGATTACGAAGGAAACATCAGTGAGATGGGTTTGTGCACTATTACTACAGCTTACGATAACGTCTTCTTGACTTTCCCTGTTTCGTCATATCGATGAAGTGCAGCTAAAAATTCTAGCAGCTAAAAATCCTGTTATCCAAAATTCTTTCAGCAACGGCGATCATATTAGGATGATCGGTGTTCGTGAAGCTGTGTGAGCACCAACATTGGGTAAGAAGTCAATGTTAGTAGACAGGATGTTGATACACTGACTTCTCGTGTTTATGTTCAGAATGACTAAAAATGAGAGGAAATGTTTCTCACTGAAACAGGTAGAACTCTCGGACAGCTACAGGAGACTACCTGTGTGGCTTTGTAAAAGGTAACAGCCTACCGAGATATAGAATTGACTAGGTGGGTAACATGGACGAGAGTTCACCAGTTCTGAGATTCTGTTTGTTCTGAAAATAAATCTCTAAACAAGTGGTGTTCCTGTCTCTCCAGTTCCTTCTTGTATCAAGAAATCGTAATGACACGATTGCAAACAAACCATACCCCCGGCCGGGATTGAACCCGCAGTGAAGGGACTTGAGCTAGAGTTCGTCACGGCCACGCTAGCTGGAGATTCGTCTGTAAAAACTTGTATTTGTGGTCACAGTGGTGCCTGTGCTAACATTCCTATGGTGTAGAAATATACCTAGTTGGATGAATCTTATTGTGGCTAGCTGGTCTAGTGGCTAACGCGACGGGCTGGAGTTTTGAGACTATGACCGCGGGTTCAATCCCGGCCGGGGGTATGGTTTCCTTCTTGTATCGATAATAGTCGTCTTGATGACCCATCCTATGGCAGTAATTTCACCTGATATCTGGCAGACAGTGATCAGCAGTGGACCTCCGGTGACAGAACACTGCCTGGGTGCTGGGGGACAGGCTGGTCTATTTCCTGCACCTCGTCGTAGAACTCTAGAAGGTTTGTAAATACAGGATTTCCCTTCTCTTATGCCGGGACGATTGTCGTTCAGGATCCCATTCCACTAAGTAGCACCAGTCGGGAGACACATCTCTAGTCACTTCACACAGACCAGTATCCCAAAATACACCGGCCTTTTATGCTTAAAGCCGCTCATAAATTGTATTCTCAAGTTATCGCCATTTATGGTTTGAAGCCGATAGCGTGAGGCATTCACATGTCATTTCTTGAAAAAGAGTATTTAAATTTTCCCAAATTTCATTAATAAAAGTGGTAAATTGACGTGAACATAGCCGAGAATCAATCCTAATTTTTCTTTGTGTACGCTGCACAAGTATTTAAGGTTTAAATACAATCAGAAGAGACATTTTTCAGTTATTGCACAGAAAACACTCTAAATAAAATTGGCAAATTAAAACACAGCTAAAAAATAAATCAATGCAAATCATTCATTAACGAAGCACAGCCGGGTTGAAAGTTTCAAGGCTGCCAGAAGATGCATTCTCTAGTCATCTTACAAAATCCAACAATTCCAAGTTAAATAAGAATGTATACACACATTAGAACCTACACAACTTTACCCCAAAAATGCATCCCACTCTCCGCGAGATATATTATCTCACGCTACACAAATTTTAAAAATGATTCACGAAATCGTAACAACACGATTCAAACCCCACCAGTTCCGTGGTTCATTTTAAGAGTAACAGTTGCTAGAAAAATATATATATATGTATGAGTATCTGCCAGTGCTTGTGTGTTTGTGGGATTGTTGGAGAAAAGAGCTGGTTCTTACATGCTCAACTACGCCCTTTGTCGTAATTAAATTTCCTCTTTTATCTGTGTATAATAGGTCATTTGTTTAGTAAATGTAGTCGTGATGGTAGTAGTAGTAGTAGTAACAACAGCAACAGAGACAGCAGCAGTGGAGGCAGCAACAGCAGTGGTGGTAGCATCAGCAGTGGTGGTAGCATCAGCAGTGGTAGCAGCAACAGAAGTGGTAGCAACAGCAGTGGTGGCAGCAACAGCAGTGGTGGCAGCAACAGCAGTGGTAGCAGCAACAGCAGTGGTAGCAGCAACAGCAGTGGTGGCAGCAACAGCAGTGGTGGCAGCAACAGTAATGGTAGCAGCAACAATAGTGGAAGCAACAGCAGTGGAGGCAGCAACAGCAGTGGAGGCAGCAACAGCAGTGGTGGCAGCAACAGCAGTGGAGGCAGCAACAGCAGTGGTAGCAGCAACAGCAGTGGAGGCAGCAACAGCAGTGGAGGCAGCAACAGCAGTGGAGGCAGCAACAGCAGTGGTGGCAGCAACAGCAGTGGAGGCAGCAACAGCAGTGGAGGCAGCAACAGCAGTGGAGGCAGCAACAGCAGTGGAGACAGCAACAGCAGTGGTAGCAGCAACAGCAGTGGAGGCAGCAACAGCAGTGGAGGCAGCAACAGCAGTGGAGGCACAGCAGTGGAGGCAGCAACAGCAGTGGTGGCAACAACAGCAGCAAACAGCAGTTGTGGCAGCAACAGCAGTGGTGGCAGCAACAGCAGTGGTGGCAGCAACAGCAGTGGTGGCAGCAACAGCAGTGGAGGCAGCAACAGCAGTGGAGGAAGCAACAGCAGTGGTGGCAGCAACAGCAGTGGAGGCAGCAACAGCAGTGGAGGAAGCAACAACAGTGGTGGCAGCAACAGCAGTAGTGACATAACCATGTTACAAATTCTGCCTCTCCCCGTCCATTCTTCCCCTTTCATCCTTCCATCCTCCCCCTCCATCCTCCCCCCCCCCCCCCGACATCTGTTTCAGCAAGCTTAGAGTTTACTCCGCAAGAGTGAAAAAAAATTCTGCACACGACTACCTTTTTTTAATTTCCACCGTCAGAGTCTTTAAACTTTCAAGGCTTGAAGTTGGATATACTTTTAGCAATTAGACGGCCAAACTTTGTCAAAAAAAAGCCATCGGGTTTAAACGGCATCGGGTTTGACGTACAGACAGGATATTACAGAGTAGACTGGGTGCCAGGCCTATTTGAATGGACCTGTCTTGGATTTAAAGCAGGAAGTATAATTAACAAGAGACTGGAAGACATTCCACAGCTGTAGACATCATTAAGACTTCTCTTAAAATATGTTGACCTGTTCTGTTATTAACACGACAAAATGGATATAAATACAGTGGAGAACGTGCAGGGAATTTTGACAAAAATATTCTACTGGATCAGGAATCTTACGTAAACAAACTTTAAGACTCTGAACCTGCATCATCGTGAAAGAAATATAATAAGGGGAGATGCAACTGAAGTATGCAGGTGGAAGACAGATGTAAACAAAAGAGGTATGAGTAGAACTTAAGAGTATCTGCCCAATAATGCAATCGAAGCAATTGTTTCAAGATGGGTAAAATCAGATTTCAAAAAGACCATACCACGGGTGGGGATAGAACCCGCGATCAGAGAGTCTCAAAACTCCAGACCGACGCGTTAGCCATCGTGTCATTACGATTTCGCGAGATCAGATTTCAAAGAAATGGTTTATCTGTAATTTATCAAAGTAATGGTTTATCTCTAGACGCATAAATGGGCGGAGCACTGCCAATTAGAGTAATTTAAAATAGCCTTGGTAACAGGTTGGCTAATCTGCCAAGCAGAGTCACTGAGGCGGTAACAGGTTGGCTACTCTGCCAAGCAGAGTCACTGAGGCGGTAACAGGTTGGCTACTCTGCCAAGCAGAGTCACTGAGGCGGTAACAGGTTGGCTACTCTGCCAAGCAGAGTCACTGAGGCGGTAACAGGTTGGCTACTCTGCCAAGCAGAGTCACTGAGGCGGTAACAGGTTGGCTAATCTGCCAAGCAGAGTCACTGAGGCGGTAACAGGTTGGCTACTCTGCCAAGCAGAGTCACTGAGGCGGTAACAGGTTGGCTAATCTGCCAAGCAGAGTCACTGAGGCGGTAACAGGTTGGCTACTCTGCCAAGCAGAGTCACTGAGGCGGTAACAGGTTGGCTAATCTGCCAAGCAGAGTCACTGAGGCGGTAACAGGTTGGCTACTCTGCCAAGCAGAGTCACTGAGGCGGTAACAGGTTGGCTAATCTGCCAAGCAGAGTCACTGAGGCGGTAACAGGTTGGCTAATCTGCCAAGCAGAGTCACTGAGGCGGTAACAGGTTGGCTAATCTGCCAAGCAGAGTCACTGAGGCGGTAACAGGTTGGCTACTCTGCCAAGCAGAGTCACTGAGGCGGTAACAGGTTGGCTAATCTGCCAAGCAGAGTCACTGAGGCGGTAACAGGTTGGCTACTCTGCCAAGCAGAGTCACTGAGGCGGTAACAGGTTGGCTAATCTGCCAAGCAGAGTCACTGAGGCGGTAATAGGTTGGCTACTCTGCCAAGCAGAGTCACTGAGGCGGTAACAGGTTGGCTAATCTGCCAAGCAGAGTCACTGAGGCGGTAACAGGTTGGCTACTCTGCCAAGCAGAGTCACTGAGGCGGTAACAGGTTGGCTAATCTGCCAAGCAGAGTCACTGAGGCGGTAACAGGTTGGCTACTCTGCCAAGCAGAGTCACTGAGGCGGTAACAGGTTGGCTAATCTGCCAAGCAGAGTCACTGAGGCGGTAACAGGTTGGCTACTCTGCCAAGCAGAGTCACTGAGGCGGTAACAGGTTGGCTAATCTGCCAAGCAGAGTCACTGAGGCGGTAACAGGTTGGCTACTCTGCCAAGCAGAGTCACTGAGGCGGTAACAGGTTGGCTAATCTGCCAAGCAGAGTCACTGAGGCGGTAACAGGTTGGCTACTCTGCCAAGCAGAGTCACTGAGGCGGTAACAGGTTGGCTACTCTGCCAAGCAGAGTCACTGAGGCGGTAACAGGTTGGCTACTCTGCCAAGCAGAGTCACTGAGGCTGACTCCACGGTTGGTTGAAGGTAAAATTAGATAAATTTATGAGCTTATCTGTGTTAGTAATGAGTTGACCTGTGTAAGTATTAAGTTGACCTGTGTAAGTGGTGAGCTGACCTGTGTAAGTAGTGAGTTGACCTGTGTAGGTAATGAGCTGACCTGTGTAAGCAATGAGCTGACCTGTGTAAGCAATGAGCTGACCTGTGTAAGTAATGAGCTGACCTGTGTAAGCAGTGAGCTGACCTGCATAAGTAGTGAGCTGACCTGTGTAAACAGTGAGCTGACCTGTGTAAGCAATGAGCTGATCTGTGTAAGCAGTGAGCTGACCTGTGTAAGCAGTGAGCTGACCTGTGTAAGCAGTGAGCTGACCTGTGTAAGCAGTGAGCTGACCTGTGGGGAGTACCGAGTTAACTTGTGTCATCAGAGTCGGGTTGGGACCGGCAGTGAGTTTACCAACAAACCTATGTAAAAATGGCGCTGGAATGTCGAGCTTTCAACTTTTATTAAATTAAGTAATTGTTTCCCTCTATGAGGGGTTGGAATGTTTGAACTGGGCAGTTTATGCTGACTGCAGCCAGCATAAACTGCCCAGCGATGATGCTGACGGCAGTTCATGTTTGACTGCAAATATATAAAAATACCGAGTGCGTTCATGTGCTGAGAGGAATGTCCTACGAAGAGAGGTTAAAGGATTATTATTATTATAATCAAGGGGGAAGCGCTAAACCCGGAGGATTATACAGCGCCCAGGGGGGGGATGTGGAAGGCATTCAGGCTTAATTCGGGGAACTGGAGCACAGATCCAATTCCCTAAATCAAGAGCCCCTCACCAACATCAAGGAACCTTCCTTGAGGGGAGAAGTTAAAGGAACTCGGCCTGACTACGCTGGAGGACAGGAGGGTTTGGAGAGACATGATAACGACATACAAAATAATGCGAGGAATAGATAAGGAGGACAGAGACAGGATGTTCCAGGGATGGGACACAGAAACAAGGGGTCACAATTTGAAGTTGAAGACTCAGGTGAGTCAAAGAGATGTTAGGAAGAAATCTTTCAGCCACAGAGTTGTTAGGAAGTGGAACAGTCTGGCAAGTGACGTAGTGGAGGCAGGAGCCATATATAGTTTTCAGACGAGGTATGATAAAGCTTATGGAGCATAAAGAGAGAGAACCTAGCAGCGATCAGTGAAGAGGCGGGGCCAGGAGCCGAGTCTCGACCCCTGCAACCACAAATAGATAAGTACATAAACATGTGAAGATGTATGTATAAGCACATGAGAGCAGTCAACCCTTTTTCTATTTTAACTGTTGTAAGTACATATACCGCAGAGATAGAGAGAGAGAGAGAGAGAGAGAATGTATGTCTACCTACCTGGAGTCTACCTGGTGGGCAATCCGGGGATCAACGCCCCAGCGGCCCGGTCCACGACCAGGTCTCCCGGTGGATCAGGGCCTGATCAACGAGGTTGTTACTGCTGGCCGCACGCAATCCAACGTACGAACCACAGCCCGGCTGATCCGGCACCTTCTTTAGGTATCTGTCCAGCTCCGTCTTGAAGACAACCAGGGGTCTTCCCGTAATGCCCCTTATTGTTGGTGGGAGGCTGTTGAACAGTCTTGAGCCCCGGACACTTATTGTGTTTTCTCGCAGTGTACCAGTGACGGCCCTATGTAGGTATATCGGTAGGAAGATAGTGGAAGGAACACTGGTACTCACTAGCATTCTTCTCTTGACACCCTTGTCAACAGTTGGCTACGACAAGCTTCCCGGGGAAAAAAAACAGAGGCGGAGGGAGAAAAATGCGTGTCAAACAGGAGTTTTTATCGTGGAAGTGTTTTAGAAAGTTATTCTTTTAAAGTCTGTTACCTTTAAAACTTCCTGCGAGTGATAAGAGGAAGGAAGGAGGAGATTGTGGATAGATTAGTGGAGAGAGAGAGAGAGAGAGAGAGAGAGAGAGAGAGAGAGAGAGAGAGAGAGAGAGAGAGGGGTTGAGTTCTATTTAATTTATTGTAAATCTTGTACCGTATATAATAATTACGTATCCTGCCACAATGAATACAAAGATCATCTTTAAACCATACCCCCGGCCGGGATTGAACCCGCGGCCGGGGGTATGGTTTATTTGCAATCGTGTCATTACGATTTCTTAAATCATCTTTAACCCTCATAATTACCAGTATCTTAGTGAACCTTGTAACGGTTGTATGCGAGCGTTCATCAGTGTTATCTCACTCTTTAACACTCACCAGTTATAAAGTTTAATGATATAGACGTATAAATTCTATCACATCTAAATGGCATATGCTCTCGCTTTTCCATTCAATCCCAGTTGCTCTTCCAACTCTCTCTTGACAGGTATTGGCTGATACCTGTTCCTAAGGTTGGAACAAGAGTAACGCGTTATTGATCTTAGGACATGATTGTGAGCTTAAGACAATAATAACGTGTTAGTGAGATTAGGACAATAATAACGTTACTGATCTTAGGACAATAATAACGTTATTGATCTTAGGACAATAATAACGTTATTGATCTTAGGACAATAATAACGTTATTGATCTTAGGACAATAATAACGCTATTGATCTTAGGACAATAACGTTATTGATCTTAGGACAATAATAACGTTATTGATCTTAGGACAATAATAACGTTATTGATCTTAGGACAATAATAACGTTATTGATCTTAGGACAATAATAACGTTATTGATCTTAGGACAATAATAACGTTATTGATCTTAGGACAATAATAACGTTATTGATCTTAGGACAATAATAACGTTATTGATCTTAGGACAATAATAACGTTATTGATCTTAGGACAATAATAACGTTATTGATCTTAGGACAATAATAACGTTATTGATCTTAGGACAATAATAACGTTATTGATCTTAGGACAATAATAACGTTATTGATCTTAGGACAATAATAACGTTATTGATCTTAGGACAATAATAACGTGATATTGATCTTAGGACAATAATAACGTGTTATTGATCTTAGGACAATAATAACGTGTTAAAGATTGAGACACTTATGCAGCATATGGGAATCTTTATTCAGGAAACGTATCGCCACACAGTGGCTTCATCAGTCCAATACAAAGAGGAAGGCGTAAGGAGAGGAGGAGCATGAGGTAATCAGTCCCTCAGCCTGGAGTCGATGTGTTCAGTCCATCAATCTTGTAGAATTCTACATTCTACATTCTACAAGATTGATGGACTGAACACATCGACTCCAGGTTGAGGGACTAATTACCTCATGCTCCTCCTCTCCTTACGCCTTCCTCTTTGTATTGGACTGATGAAGCCACTGTGTGGCGAAACGTTTCCTGAATAAAGATTCCCATATGCTGCATAAGTGTCTCAATCTTCAACTTGTCGGTTTTTCAAACCATTCATCACAATAACGTGTTAGTGAGTTTAGGACAATAATAACGAGTGTTCGTAAGCTGAGGGACAACAGTAACACGTGTTCTTAAGAGGCGCGTGAGTTCCCTGTCTAATATCTTTTTATTTTTAACCTGTAATCTACCTTGGCCATAATTACTATCACATTTGCTTTGTCTGTTTCGTAAGGTGACGTGTAGGATTTTTCCTTAATTCATGGTATAACTTAAATCTTTGTGGACAATTGTGTTGCAGAGATCTGAGCTTCGCTTAGACCTCTGAAACACAAAGTAAATGCGATAGTAAATCCTCTCTTCTCCAAGTACATAAACATTTATTATAACCCACTTTTTGCATCCAACCCTTATTTTGATCCAAATAATTCTTTAATTTATGCATTAATGATTTTGCACCAAAAGAATCTTAGAAAACTTACCTAACCTTATTATAACAATCCTAATTTAATTTAGCCTAATCCAACTAAATATATTTTAGATAAGTTTACAATAATTTAATAATAAACAGTGAAATATATTCTTTTTCGTTAGGCTCAGAATGATTTTTGCGAAATTATTGCATACATAATTTTTCGCTTGCCTTATTCGGCAATTAGAGCATTGCTATTTAAGCCAAAATCGTAGGTTTTGCCTATTCGGAGAAAGGGGAGGGGAGGGTAGCGTATGTAAATGGATCACCGGAATCACAAATATCTATTCTTTACTATGTAAAACAATATTGAATATCGTTGTGAAATTCATATAATCCAGGCAGAGCTAACACAGTAAATGAAAGTTATGGACAATAACTTACTTCTGAGGTAAATATAAGAATCAAGCGTGCACTTACCATGGCTGGAACACTGCTCAGATGAACCGTACAAGACACACTCAGCATTGTCACAATAGTTAATTATCTCCTCAATAGTGTCAGTCTCCTACGTTCAGGTTATATGTTGTCAAGGCTGGCATCCTTCTTTCTCTTTTTAGGCTGTTTCTTCCTGCAATGTTGCTAATGTTTATTTTCATTTATCGTAATTTGCTCACTCTCAAGGCATGTATTTTCTGTTCCTACATTTCTGCCCTTCGAACATTCAGTTTACAAACGCGAGATAGAAAACCCATTTACACATAACACAAATATTTGCTTCTCTCACAGATGGACGCGCTATCACTCACACTGCCGGTACAGCATTAAATAAACAGTGTGTGTCTGCCCTGTGCTACCACAGGCTACTGCAAGACGATACTATACGGTGTTCTTGGAACCTGTAACACAAAACAGAAAATCTAGAAATAATTAGTCAACAATTGCCAAATTTCAGAGTACATGTTTTCACAGTTGGATTGCGACAAGAGCTTTTAAAATCATAAAATGACCATAACATGACTTATAAATTAAATATTTTAATGAAATTTCCATCAAAGTGTTGCCAGATTAGTGTACCATTTTTTGGTAAACAAGAATAAAAATTGATATTTTTCGTTTTTTCTTAAAGCCTCGCTCAGTCTGGGGACGTGAGGTTGTGGCAGGTGAAGCGCGTTGTTAGTATCGGACAACAGTAAAGTGTGTTGGTAGTTTTAGGGGAAACAGGAACGCTGGTTCGTGAGTTTGGTGTAACGTTAAAGCGTTTTATAAGTTCTGGGCAACAGGAGCATATGCTCGGGAGCTTCGAGCAACAGTAGCGTTTGTTCGTAGGCTTTTATAAAGTCAGGTGTGTTCGTATGCATTTAAAAAGTTACGTGTGTTTGTAGGCATTTAACAGTCACGTGTGTTTGTAGGCTTGAAGCAACAGTCACGTGTTCGTAGGCTTGAAGCAACAGTCACGTGTGTTCGTAGGCTTGAAGCAACAGTCACGTGTTCGTAGGCTTGAAGCAACAGTCACGTGTTCGTAGGCTTGAAGCAACAGTCACGTGTGTTCGTGGGCTTGAAGCAACAGTCACGTGTGTTCGTAGGCTTGAAGCAACAGTCACCTGTTCGTAGGCTTGAAGCAACAGTCACGTGTTCTTAGGCTTGAAGCAACAGTCACGTGTTCGTGGCATGAAGCAACAGTCACGTGTTCGTAGGCTTGAAGCAACAGTCACCTGTTCGTAGGCTTGAAGCAACAGTTATGTGTTCGTAGGCTTGAAGCAACAGTCACGTGTTCGTAGGCTTGAAGCAACAGTCACGTGTTAGTAGGCTTGAAGCAACAGTCACGTGTTCGTAGGCTTGAAGCAACAGTCACGTGTTCGTAGGCTTGAAGCAACAGTCACGTGTTCGTAGGCTTGAAGCAACAGTCACGTGTGTTCGTAAGTTTGAAGCAACAGTCACGTGTTCGTAGGCTTGAAGCAACAGTCACGTGTTCGTAGGCTTGAAGCAACAGTCACGTGTTCGTAGGCTTGAAAGCAACAGTCACGTGTTCGTAGGCTTGAAGCAACAGTCACGTGTTCGTAGGCTTGAAGCAACAGTCACGTGTTCGTAGGCTTGAAGCAACAGTCACATGCTGAGGATATTAGGGCAAAAATAAATCGTGTTCGAAAATAGCACTTGGTTTAACAGTAACATGTTTAACAGTAATATGTTATGCTTGTACCTAAGTAACCTGCGATAGTAACATAATGGAAACTGGAATGAGTGTTAGGGATTACACTGGAACAGAAACATGTTCGTACGAATGGAACAACAAGAACGTCGATTTGTAAGTTTGAGGCAACACAAACCTATGTTTGTCGTCTTGTGACAACAGAAAAAGTGATAACATTTGTTTGTAAGTTAGAGACATTAAAAGCTTAAGTTGTAACACATTGGTAACATGTGTTCATAAGCAAGACATATTAAAACCCTCTTACCGTAAACTATGTTCACCGTAAATGTTGGTCAAGAGAAGCGAGTATTCCAAATTTCTAGCAAGAACTTGTATTCGTCAGCTTGAGGCAACAGTAACAAATTACAAGCTTCATGCAAATATATTTCCAGCTTAACCCAAACCATCATGTATTTAGAGAAGGGAAGATCATGCTTGTCACAGTTACTGATTCATTACGGCAAGATTACGGAGGCTTTGCAAGAAAATTAAAATGCGTGGAAAACAGGATATTGTGTTCACGAGCCTTGCACAACAGGAAGGTGTCTTCATGACCAATGAACAACAGGAACGTATCTTCATGGGTCTTGAACAACAGTAAAGTGTCTTTATGGGCCTTGAATAACAGGAACGTGTATGTGTGTATGTGTGTGTGTGTGTGTGTGTGTGTGTGTGTGTGTGTGTGTGTGTGTGTGTGTGTGTGTGTGTGTGTGTGTGTGTGTGTGTACTCACCTAGTTGTACTCACATAGTTGAGGTTGCAGGGGTCGAGTCTTAGCTCCTGGCCCCGCCTCTTCACTGGTCGCTACTAGGTCACTCTCCCTGAACCGTGAGCTTTATCATACCTCTACTTAAAGCTATGTATGGATCCTGCCTCCACTACATCGCTTCCCAAACTATTCTACTTCCTAACTATTCTGTGGCTGAAGAAATACTTCCTAACATCCCCGTGATTCATCTGTGTCTTCAACTTCCAACTTGTTGCTGTGTCCCATCTCTGGGACATCCTGTCTTTGTCCACCTTGTCAATTCCTCTCAGTATTCTGTATGTCGTTATCATGTCCCCCGAATCTCTCCTGTCCTACAATGTCGTCAGGTCGATTTCCCTTAACTTCTCCTCGTAGGACATACCTCTTAGCTCTGGGACTAGTCATGTTGCAAACCTTTGCACTTTCTCTAGTTTCTTTACGTGCTTGGCTAGGTGTGGGTTCCAAACTGGTGCCGCATACTCCAATATAGGCCTAACGTACACGGTGTACAGGGTCCTGAACGATTCCTTATTAAGATGTCGGAATGCTGTTCTGAGGTTTGCTAGGCGCCCCTATGCTGCAGCAGTTATATGGTTGATGTGCGCTTCAGATGTGCCTGGTGTCATACTCACCCCAAGATCGTTTTCCTTGAGTGAGGTTTGTAGTCTCTGGCCCCCTAGACTGTTCTCCGTCTGTGGTCTTCTTTGCCCTTCCCCAATCTTCATGACTTTGCACTTGGTGGGGTTGAACTCCAATAGCCAATTGCTCGACCAGGTCTGCAGCCTGTCCAGATCCCTTTGTAGTTCTGCCTGGTCTTCGATCGAATGAATTCTTCTCATCAACTTCACGTCATCTGCAAACAGGGACACTTCGGAGTCTATTCCTTTCGTCATGTCGTTCACAAATACCAGAAACAGCACTGGTCCTAGGACTGACCCCTGTGGGACCCCGCTGGTCACAGGTGCCCACTCTGACACCTCGCCACGTACCATGACTCTCTGCTGTTGTCCTGACAAGCATTCCCTGATCCATTGTAGTGCCTTCCCAGTTATCCCTGCTTGATCCTCCAGTTTTTGCACTAATCTCTTGTGTGGAACTGTGTCAAACTCCTTCTTGCAGTCCAAGAAAATGCAATCCACCCACCCCTCTCTCTTTCTTGTCTTACTGCTGTCACCATGTCATAGAACTCCAGTAGGTTTGTGTCACAGGATTTCTCGTCCCTGAAACTATGTTGGCTGCTGTTGACGAGATAATTCCTTTCTAGGTGTTCCACTACTCTTCTGGTAATCTTCTCCATAACTTTGCATGCTATACATGTCAGTGACACTGGTCTGTAGTTTAGTGCTTCATGTCTGTCCTTTTTTAAAGATTGGAACTACATTTGCTGTCTTCCATGTCTCAGGCAATCTCCCTGTTTCGATAGATATGTTGAATATTGTTGTTAGGGGTACACATAGCGCCTCTGCTCCCTCTCTCAGGACCCATGGTGAGATGTTATCCGGCCCCATTGCCTTCGGGGTATCTAGCTCACTCAGTGAGCAGTGTGTGTGTTTGTGTGTGTGTGTGTGTGTGTGTGTGTGTGTGTGTGTGTGTGTGTGTGTGTGTGTGTGTGTGTGTGTGTGTGTGTGTGTGTGTGTGTGTAAGTGACGAGATGGTAGATCAACTTTCCGCTCAGAAAAAAGAGTAAAATAACCAAGACATAAATGGCATGAATGAACATAACTTTGCTTCAGAAAGATGAGAAAAATAAAATGAAGTATAAATAACATGGAGAATGAATAAGCAGTAGAGGGTAAAGGTAGATATAGACTCAATACAGGTGTTATGATCGATCTCAGATGGATTTGTCTATGTAACACAGTCACATAAAACGTAGTGCCAGATGCGGCATGGAAGCCGTACCAGATGCCATGGAAACCAGCAAACCAGCAATTCGTGATAGCATCCTTACATCCACCGAGCCACCTTGGCGGACAAGAGTGAGGGCGGCTGGAAACCCACCACAAAACATGCCTCCTTCGGACACCACCTCCTGGAATCTGACAGGCATCCTCCAGAGATACACCCGTCACCTCAAAGGCACCCAATGCCTCCACCTCCCCTGGTAGACTGAAGAGGGATCGGGATCTCCAGATGATCCAGATTCCTCGGCAAACTATACTACCACCAAGGACCTCAGTGGAAGGAGATGGGCCCTGGAACCCTTTCTCAGGTGTAGGAACTACAAAGCCGGAGGAAATAACCTCAAAGGCAGAAACAAGAAAGGGAAAGTGGAGGGATGCGGAGAGGAGAAGGAAAGGGAAGGTGGGATTGGGGATAATTAGGATCGTTCTGAGGAAGAAGACCAAAAGGTCTAATTCCTTAGACCAATAGCCTCTTCACCCGGCTAAGAAGGCCCCCTTAAAGAGGCAGAGGCTCTTGATTCTTCCAATCCTTTGAATGAGAAAATTAGGTCTGACTATATTGTTACCGAAAGAAATCTCCCGGAGATGGATGATAACACTAATGCAGCGTCTGTATCAACTCTTAAGATACTAATAATGAAAACACAAAAACAACCTAAGGTACCAATGTAGTTACACGAAACATGTCTGTGGTAAAGAATTTACATTCTCTAGTATTCCTTAATATAAATTAATTTTACATTTAACATGTAAAATTTATCAGACTTTAAATTAATAGTCCTAATCTTGAGGAGCGTCGTAAGTAGCAGGAAGTGATTTAAAGAACATATTATTCTTGTAAGTTCATGCTAAGAAACACGTTCTGAACAGGAAGATACCAACTTCTCGTAAAGAGAGTGGTAATTATAAAAATATCTTAATTGCACCAACGTACTGACGGAAGACGGTTCTTAAAATATACAGCATTATGACTTTCCAGTGTCTGGACTCTCTTCTTATAAAAAGACACAGATAAAAATTACGGACTTTTACTTTTGGCTTGGGATGACCTCAGATATTAAAGACTTTAATATCTTTAGAGTCATTAATATAAATGTGGAACAAGAACAGTTCTACTGATATAAACATCAATATATTCAGTTTCCTTTGAATGTGAGCCTGCAGATATTGTGGGTCCTCTTGTCTCCTTGTTCATCTGGTGAACATAAATATATAATAACCTTAACAGATTATGCCACCAGCTTCCCGAATATGCAATTTTGAAGTTAAAATTTCTATTGTTGTTGCAGAAGTCTTTCTCTCTGTATTGTGCTGAGTAGAAATTCCTCGAATTTATCTGTCAGGTATATCAACTTACCGCACTTACACCCTTGTTCACGACACCATGCCATACTAGCTGCAGTGGAAGAATCAGAATGCCATTTTAAAATCAATGTTGAATAAAGTGTGCAAGTCAACGTATATTTCCTGGGGTCGGTAAATTTCTACAGATGGTTCGTAACCTAATTTAGCCGATTTAATTTAACTATAATTCTTTCACCAGTGGACAGAGGATGTTTATGCACTGCATTTATGCATTTCTTCATGAATCCCCTTGTTTTGACCGCTCCAGACATATAGAATTAGGAGCTGTACAATAACATCTCACAATTTCCTGTGTCATTTGCAAATAAGAAACATCTACTGTGAAGAAAAAGTTGGGTAAGTGTAGGTAAAATTTTAAGATTCGTCAGGAAAGAGGACGTTTCCTGCCGGATAATGACCCTCCACTGGAGCTTTTGGTCATCTGATCGACCCCCTTCCACTGGATTACAGGTTCACTCCTTTAAAAATCAATAGTTCTGTGAAAGAGAGTTTTGCTACCGTTTACAGCATGTCAAGGTTTAAATATTACCTGTATGATAAGCCTTTTACTTTGGAGGCGGATTTAAATCAATCAGTACACCTCCAAACCATTCTAATTGGCTTAGCAATTGATTTTTGAGTGTAGGTACTTTATTCAGTATTTTTATAATGTTTTAACTTTCGTCCTTTCTCACAGATTAATTCCGTTTCGTCCGTTCCACAGCTTAATTCAGGTTTCAAGGAGAGGAGAAGCGTTACAGTTGAATACGTCACCAGTGTAGCTCCACCCCCCTCCAGTAACAGTTCCAGTAACAACAGCAGTATCAAAATAAACTTTATGAAAAGTATGACCCGAGCCATTACGTCAAAATTACGGAGGCTCTGGATGAAAATGAAAATGCAGGAAAAAGCAGACACTTGTGTTAGTGTTCCTTGAGTACCAGAAACGTATATTCGTGATCCTTGAGTACCTGGAACGTATGTTCTTGATCATTGGGTTCTTGGAACTGAGGTTCGTGATCCTCGAGTACCTGGAATGTATGTTCTTGATGCTTGAGTGCCTGGAACGTATGTTCGTAATCCTTGAGTACCTTGAACGTATGTTCTTGATCCTTGAGTAACTGGAATGTATGATAGTGATCCTTGAACAACAGGAAGGCGAGTCTAAGAGCCTGAGTCAACAAGAACGTGTATTCGTAAGCTTGGGCTGACTGGGACGCGTCTTCGTGAGCTTGGGACAACAGGAACGTGTTTTCGTGAGACTGGGTCAACAGGAACGTGTTTTCCCGAGACTGGGCCAACAGGAACGTGTTTTCCTGACCCTGGGTTAAAAGGAAACGAGCCGTTTATCATGAATTCTCTGAGCAATCCATACGTAACAACGGGGCGGAAAGTGTAAAACGGCGAAGTATAGGAAAGCTGTAACCTAACTCAAGGAACTGCTCATCCTAGAGAGAAAATGTTGTGAAGATTACTTAGAAGCAACACTATCCATATATGTAATGTATAGAATACTATGAAAAAAAGTTTATTGATTGATACTTCACCTCCCTTTCTTACCTCTCCACCTGTTTCTTACATTTCCTTTCCTACTGCACTTTCTTTTTTCAACCTCACGACTCTTTTTGAACCTCACTTTCCCTTTCTTATCAAACCTCTCGTCTCCTACCTCACATCATCTCTTATTCCTTACTTTTTACAACCTCGCAACCCCATTTCCTCTCCACTATATTCCCTTCTCTCTATCTCCTGTGCACTTCCTCCTTTCCCCTTAACACCCTTTCATCCCCACTCTTCTCATCCACTCTCTTTTGTCCTCTTCCATCCTCTCCCCTCCCACTTTCGTCTTTCCTTTCTCTCGCAGTTTTTCATTTCCCTACTTTCACTCCTCCTCCCTCTGATTTCTCCCCTCCCTAGTTCTTGCCCCACTCCATTTTCTCTTCTCCACTCTTCCCTTCCCTCCGCTTTCTCTCCTGCACTAGCTCGAGCCACAGTGTGAACATAAGTCAGAGTTGTGGACCAAAACTAGCAACAGGTAGCCCCACCCGGAGCCTCTCATGAACACCTCTCACACAGGATATGTAATTACCTGAATAAACTTATGTAATATTATTTAAGAACATTTTTAGCTACTATTCTCAACGTTATATATATATATATATATATATATATATATATATATATATATATATATATATATATATATATATATATATATATATATATATATATATATATATATATATATATATATATATATATATATATATATATATATATATGCAAAACAACCACTGTGAAAGAATAGAGAAATTCCAAGCGTTTTCGTGACTACTCACATTATCATTTGTTCCTTGATAATGTGAGTAGTCACGAAAGCGCTTGGAATTTCTCTATTCTTTCACAGTGGTTGTTTTGCATATTCTGAAATCACCTGTTTACTGAGATTTTATTGCATATATATATATATATATATATATATATATATATATATATATATATATATATATATATATATATATATATATATATATGTCGTGCCGAATATGTAAAACTTGCGATCTTGGCCTAAATAGAAACGCTCATCTTGCCATATAGGTCAAGTGAAAATTTGTATATGCAATAATTTCGCAAAAATCATTCTGAACTCAACCAAAAAAATATATTTCATTGTGTTTGTTTAGTATTAAATTATTGTAAGCGTATCTAAAATATATTTAGTTGGATTAGGCTAAAATAATTTGTTCTTGTTATAATATGGTTAGGTAAGTTTTCTAAGATTCTTTTAGAGCAAAATTAAAAATTTTTACATTAACATTAATGAAAAAAATATATCTTTAAACATGTAAGAGAAAATTTTAGAAAGGGCATAATTTAAAATGAGTTCTTGCTAACTGACCAGTTTTACATATTCGGCACGACATATATATATATATATTTATATATAACCGATTGTGTCATCTTACTAGTCTCTCGTTGTGGTTCTCACAGACTGTGGATAATTCCTCGCAAAAACGGAAATTTATTGTAAGGGGAATATATCCCTAGGACTAAGCACATTATATTACGTGATTTGTTGTTTTTAATCGATGTGGCTACCCATCAGCGGTAACTTGAATCCTGCGTCTGGACACATTTTCTTCGGCGAAGCAAATACCTCCATCACCACTGTCTCTCGCTCGGGAGATCTCTACCTCTGTCCCTCTGGCTGCAGTTGCTTGCAGTCCTTACTGGCAGCTGTCACTAACAGCCCTCATCAAGTGCTTTCATTAGCGACTGCCATCAGCCCTCCTTACCACATGCTATCAGCATTACGGCACCGTAACCTCCTGCTGCTCCTCCCGTTCCTGCAATCTTCCCTATCAAACTGCCACCAGCACTAGAGGTAGCACTGAATTCGCACCTAGTGCGCTTCCACTCGACGAGTACTAACAACAGTATAACACCATTACGTCTAGTACCACAATCAGAACTGTCCCCTCGACGAGTACTAGTAACAGAAGACCATCACATCTAGTACCACCATCAACTCGAGCATTACTGACAACAGAAACAAATCATCACATTCAGTCCCTCCTGAAGCACGATCATCATGGCTAGCAACAGAAGTCTCCAACGCCAGAGTAACTCAACCACTAACACCACTGCTACCATCAGAGGTAACATTACCAGTACCACTGTCACCTTTGGGGCTCACTATAACCAGTAGCATAACATGAGCTCAATAACACTACCAATACCGCTCCAATAAGCATTGCTCAATACAAACAATAGTGTTTACCAATACCAACAGTACTACCATTATATTCTCTTTCTCCAGCAACAGCACCACCAGCACTAGTACCAGCACCATTACCGTCACTGCACGTTCCACTATTACCATTACCACCTTCACCATCTCTACATCTGTCATCACCATAAAAACCACCACTATCATGTAACCACCACCACTACCACAACCACCACTACCACAACCACCAACACCACAACCACCACCACAACCATCACCACAACTACCATTACCACAACCACCACAATCACCATTACCACAACCACAACCACCACAATCACAACCACCACAATCACAACCATCACAACAGTGAATGCCATCACCACCAGTACTACAAAAACCTTCAGCGACCTCAAATTTAGCAGTCAAAAATTAGTTTGTACATGTATATGGATTACCACAAATTAAGCAAATCTTTAGCACTATATCATGCTGATAATTACTTCATGTTAATCTGTGTTAGC
Source organism: Cherax quadricarinatus (assembly GCF_038502225.1). NCBI lineage: Eukaryota > Metazoa > Arthropoda > Malacostraca > Decapoda > Parastacidae > Cherax > Cherax quadricarinatus. The sequence continues at coordinate 53,346,871 of NC_091303.1, read as the reverse complement.
GATAAATTGTGTTGACATGCTGTGTACCAATTTTATTTACATGTGTGTAACACGTTCAATTTTTTAATGTGTAAAATAATTTTTTTTTAGCCATGTCATGTATTTCACAGAGTCACATTTTAAGAAAATTGTTTATCTATACTGAAATGAAAGGTAGGTACAGGAGTCACTAGTATGTTTGAAGATACTTCTCAGGCTGTATTGAGAAGTATCAAAACACAGAGCAGATAAGCAGAGCAGACGAAGACTTAATATATATTATTATTATTATTATTATTATTATTATTATTATTATTGTTTTCGTACTTATGGAAGGCGAGAAGCCGTTGGGGACATACAGCGCTTGAGAAATTGGTAAATGATCAACTTAGAAGTGGAGGACGGCTGCAATTCATTGGATGAAGAGTCCTCTTGTATCAAGACGTAACCCTTAGGTGATGACAGTACACTCTTCACACAGTACCAACTGACTAATGTCGTAGCTTCTACTGCACATCAGCATTTTCTCAGATCTCGATAAGTTGTGAATGTTACATTGGGGTGAAACTTTAGTTTTAAACGAGGTAAAAGCTAGCCATCACATATGATGATGTGATGTATATTTTGTTATGTGACAGACCAGTTAGACAGTGTAAGCCTAGGTTCCTATTTCTAATTACACACAAAATGTCATTTCCTTTATCCTGGAGAATATTAAGTTTTTCCCAGCCATTCTAAAGATTAGAAGCACCTGTCTTACCTGCATAAAAGCAATAATTACATTAAAACAAATTCTTTTAATTTTAATATAATTTTGAAATTATATTTAAGCAATTAAGTTAATTCTTATGCCATATATATATTGATGCATCTTTCAGTAGCTATGTTACGAACACAGGAGTAGTCTTGTGGTTTATAAACCTGCTCATGGCACCATTAATCAAGGCAGAAATGAGAAACGAGTAAATACTTAATGTATGTCCCTCAACAAATATGAGTGCCAGTATTTGTACACCGTATACACACTATGCAAAAATAATATGTTGCAAGCAAGTAACAGTGAGAACTGTGGGCGACCAGACTTGAGGTAAATCTGTCAGTTTTGCTCCACAAGTTTCCAACATCGCTTCACAAGTTTGGCGAGCTTCCTTGTGATTGGCCGAGCTAAACGAGGCAGTTTTAGCATAACAGTGGTGCCCTCTTCAACTGCTGGTTCGCACGCCGGAAGATGTCAATAAGGGCGTGTGACGGATGTCGAATAACGTACTCTAGCATGCTACAATCTATATTTGGAAGTACCTTATATTTACCTTACATCGACTCAGGGGGCCACTGCATCCAGGTACAGTCCCAGATTAGGTCTTCCGGATGCTGGCCTAGATGCTGACTAGATTAATGGTGCCGGTTGCACTCATTCCATCACATGCCCCTTGGCCCAGTTAATCAGGAAGTGATTAGAGAAATTAGTCAAATTGAATTTTAAAAACAATCAGAGGCTTGTTGGTAATTCCTCTTATGCACAAAGGGAGGGCGTTGAAAAGTCGAGGTTCTCCTATACTTATTGAGTTCTATTTTAGTGTACTCATCGAGCCCCTGTTTTTTGTTAATTGGAGGTATTTTACACTGTCTCTCGAGTATTTTTTTTCATATGGAGTGATTTTGGTGTGTAGGTTAGGGACCAGTGTCTTGAAGAGTTTTCGGGTATAAATTATGATGAACTTTTCTCGCCTATGTTCCAAGGAATACAATTCAAGGTATTTCAATCGTTCCAAGTAGTTCAGATATTTGACTGAATATGAACAAGCAGCGAAAGTTATCGGTACGTTTTATATTATTATTATTATAATCAAAAAGAAGCGCTAAGCCACAAGGGCTATACAGCGCTGCGGTACGTTTTATAGCTCTGAAATTTCTCCTGCCGTCAAGGAGACTATTAGTACAGAGCGATATGCCAACCACGTCGAGAAAACTAGTATAGTGAATCATCAATGGCTTGGTATTTATTAATTTAATTAGTCTAGTTATCTTGCCTATTATTTTCCTTTGAGTAGCGACAGCAACATTGTTGTTATCCTTGCATGTCAGAACCTCTGATATTATCACTCGCATGATGCGCTCCTTAAATTTCTTGTTTAAGAAAGTTTTCTTTATTTTAGGAATTGTCCTCTGATTCTCATGCGAACTTGTCTTGTACTCCGTTTTGCTCTATTTCCTCAATTCTTCCACAGAGAAGCAACTGAAAGTAGTCCCCATCGATCCTCACACTGCTGTGTCTGGCCTGATAGACTTCGACATGACTCACGAAATCGTAATGACACGATTGCAAACATAGTTGGATGAATCCTATTGGCGCTAGCTGCCCCAGTGGCTAACGCGACGGTCTAGGGATTTGAGACTCTCTGCCCGCGGGTTCAAACTCCACACGTTGCATGGTCTGTTAGACTTCGTTTACATCTTGAAAATTCGCTAAGATCTTGATGGAAGTCACTCTAATAAAAATTCTGGTATCAGAAAAACATAATACAGCGCTACGATATGAATCTGGAAAACAGAATTGAGGCGAGTACTGCGGCTTGAGAAACAAAGCCTTTCACTGTGGTAGCTTCACTCTCTTAATATTGCTTTCTGGGTTAAATTATTTAAGAGATTAAATATCCATTTGTTAGGTAAGACACATATGCAACAGTTAGGTATCTTTATTATGAAACGTTTCGCCTACACAGTAGGCTTCTTCAGTCAAGTACAGAAAAGTTGATAGAAGCAGAAGATACTTGAAGACGATGTAATCAGTCCATCACCCTTAAAGTTTTGAGGTGGTCTTCTCCAGACTGAGGGACTGACCACCTCAAAACTTTAAGGGTGATGGACTGATTACATCGCCTTCAAGTATCTTCTGCTTCTATCAACTTTTCTGTACTTGACTGAAGAAGCCTACTGTGTAGGCGAAACGTTTCATAATAAAGATACCTAACTGTTGCATATGTGTCTTACCTAACAACCTGTCGGTATTTTATACCATTTTAATGTTCAAATATCCATTTGCCTACTTTTCTAGTGAATAACTAGAAACGTAGGCATCTTCCGCCCTTTTGCACCATGGCACACTAAGATAAACTTCTGACGTAGCGACACAACGTTTAACGGTCATGTTTGGTGCTACAGTTAAACCTCAAGATTTAGTTGTTTTTATCGTAATTCAAATTCTGATAGAAATTTTTATTTGATATATTCAGATTTGATGACGTACTCATTCTAGGGAACTGGATCACAGATCCAATTCCCTAGATCAAGAGCCCCTCACCAGCGTCAAGGAACCTCCCTCGAGGCTCATGATTTAATGATATGGAGTAGCCCCTCATTTCCTCGGATCAAACCTGATTACCCCCAGTGTTTTCTCACTGTTGCAGCTTCAGCGTTTCCCTTAACTTTAATAAATATATTAATTTAAGGTTTAAATTAAACAAGGAATTTGTTATGTAACTCAAGATTCTTAATTTCATTCTGCTTTTTAGTTCAGTCAAGTTCCTTCAGTCACTCTGCTCTCTAGTTCAGTCAAGTTCCTTCAGTCATTCTGCTTTCTAGTTCTGTCAAGTTCTTTCAGTCACTCTGCTCTCTAGTTCCTTCAGTCACTTTGCTCTGTAGTTCAGCCAAGTTCCTTCAGTCATTTTGCTTTCTAGTTCAGTCAAGTTCTTTCAGTCATTCTGCTTTCTAGTTCAGTGAAGTGTCTTCAGTCACTCCGCTTCCCAGTTCAGTCAAGTTTCTTCAGTCATTATATTCTGAGAGGGCTGGGCCTCAGGGCTGAAAGGGGCTGAAGGGGGCTGATACCCTCCTCCTGGAGAAAATTTCTCCACATTCTGCTTTCTAGTTCAGTCAAGTTCCTTCAGTCATTCTGCTTTCTAGTTCAGTCAAGTTCCTTCAGTCATTCTGCTTTCTAGTTCAGTCAAGTTTCCTTAGTATGTAATGAAATCCTTTCAGAATATTAAACTTTCCTTAATTATTATATAAAACTTGTAAACAGTTCAAATTTGCATAGAAAATATTTCCAGCTTCCTTCTGATCTTAAGTTTGTTGAGTTGAGTGAGTTAAGTTTATCTTGTGTAAGTGTTGAATATTATGAGAATTATCAATGCTGTCTCATGATAGTCTTGCCCACCACTACTACTACCACCACCACCATCACCACTACCACCTCCTCTACTACCACCATCACCACTACTAATACCTCTACTACCTCCACCACCATCACCACTACCTCCACCACCTCCATCACCACTACTACTACCACCACCACCACTACCAATATCACCACCACTACCCACACCATCACTACCACTTCCACCATTACCACTACTACCACCACCACCACCACTACCATCACCTATACCACCACCACCACCACTACCATCACCAATAACACCACCATCACCACTACTAATACCACCACTTTCATCACCATTAACACCACCACTACTACTACCACCACCACCACTATCATCACCTATACCACCACCACCACTACCATCGCCAATAAGACCACCATTACCACTACCATCACTACTACTAACACCACCGCCACCACCACCACCATCCCCACCGCCACCATCCCCACTACCACCACCATCACTACTATCACTACCACC